>NC_053425.1:72714439-72812384 GCF_007990345.1 Gossypium hirsutum
AATATACACATACCTAACTTACTCAAAATATTTAATGATCCTTAATAACAATATAAACAACATAAAAAAAAAAAAAAATACACAAGAAACCAATATATACTCAAAATTCTCATGACAAACACATACGTAAGAGGGCATTTAGCAATTTGATTTAATACTTATCAATTATATATCTAATATTCTTTTCATATTATTAACTCAAATCACATACATTATTTAATATAACATTTTCACCTTTGCATTAGTATCAACCATAGTAGCCGATTCTTCCTACTTTGTACCCATGCATCTATTTGATCCTTAGTTAGTTCAAACACTCACACACTAAGATTCATCCAATTTTAACAAGAAATAAAATCCTTAATCCTCAAACGACCGTGGCCGAATGTTAACCCAAGCCACATATTTCCTCAAGGCCCTCAAGGACCAATCAGCACCTCTTAATAACAACCCAAATTTCAACCTCAAGAAGAAGAAAAAAATATATGTGCTAAGAGCTTCAACTACTGGCCAAATATAAACTCCTAACAATCAAAACTTAAGCCATGAATGATTAGAATTGAACTAACCACCTTCTTTATACAAATTTCCAAGAATTTCAGGTACTTACCTCTTCTTAATCCTCATCCAAACCGAACATAAAGCAAGAGAACTCTTCTTCTTCCTTTGATTTTTCGGTCAAGAAGAACAAAGCGGATGAAGCCTTTTTTTTCTTCTAGTTTCGGCAAAATGGGGAGCAAGGATGAAACACTTTGGTTTCTCCTCCATTCCCCTCATATTTTATTGTTCTTAACACAATATGTTGTCATAACTTTTCATAATATGTTTACCCATCACAATTTGTCTATCCACCTTGTCATGGCCGGCCATACTATTTAGGGGGGAATTTGACATGCAAGTCCCCCTTTTTATTTCATGCACTAATAGGTCCTTATGCTTTGACCTATCACATTTCAAATTTTCTCACATAAGTCCTATTTACTAAATTCACCTACAATTAACAAAATTCAAACACGAAATTTTCACACATGCACATGTACATATAATGAGCATCAATTATGATGGTTAATTATTTTTATGACTCGGTTTAGCGGTCCCGAAACCACTTCCCGACTAGGGTAAATTTTGGGCTGTCACAACTCTCCCCCACTTAAGAAATTTTCGTCCCCGAAAATCTTACCGGTAAATAGGTTTGGGTATCGTTCTTTCATCGAGCTCTCGGTTTCCCAAGTAGCTTCCTCGATCCGTGTTTGAGCCATAACACCTTAACTAACGGAACCCTTTTGTTTCGCAACTCTTTCACTTCACGAGCTAGGATACGAATCGGTTCTTCTTCATAACTCAAGTCAGATTGAATTTCAACTTATGAGGGATTAATCACATGTGACGGATCGGATCTATAACTTCGAAGCATCGAAACATGAAAGACATCGTGAATCTTTTCAAGTTCAGGGGCAAAATCAATCTATACGCAATCGGACCAACTCGTTCGGAGATTTCGTACGGCCCAATGAATCTCGGGCTCAACTTGCCCTTACGGCCAAATCTGAGTACCTTTTTCCAAGGCGAAACTTTAAGAAACACTTTATCTCCCACCTGATATTCAATGTCTTTTCGTTTCAAATCCGCATACGATTTTTGACGATCTGTGGCTGCTTTCAGACTTTCACGGATTACCTTTACTTTCTGTTCGGCATCTTTAATCAAATCAACTCCGAAAATTTTACTTTCACCGAGCTCGGTCCAAAACAATGGTGTACGGCATTTACGACCGTACAAAGCCTCGTAAGGTGCCATCTTAATACTTGATTGAAAACTATTGTTGTAAGCGAATTCAATCAAAGGTAAATACCGTTCCCATGAACTACTGAACTCGAGGATGCAACATCTCAACATATCCTCAAGTATCTGAATTATCCGCTTAGATTGACCATCGGTTTGGGGATGAAAAGCAGTGCTAAAATGCAACTTGGTACCCAAAGCTTCTTGCAATTTCCTCCAAAATTGCGAGGTGAATCTCGGATCTCTATCCGACACGATAGAAATAGGTACCCCGTGTAATCTCACAATCTGAGAAACATACAATTCGACTAGTTTATCCAATGAAAAATCCGTACGCACGGGGATAAAGTGAGCCGACTTAGTCAGTCTATCAACAACAACCCAAATCGCATCCTTCTTACTTGCTGACAATGGCAGTCCGGACACAAAGTCCATTGTGACTCGATCCCATTTCCACTCGGGTATCATGATCGGCTGAAGTAATCCTGAAGGCACTTGATGTTCCGCTTTCACTTGTTGACATATTAAACATCTCGAAACAAAGTCGGAGATGTCTCGTTTCATACCATGCCACCAAAACCAACGTTTCAAATCGTTGTACATTTCGTACTCCCCGGGCGAATTGACATTCGGCTACAATGGGCTTCGTTCAGAATCATCGAAATGAGTTCCGAATTCCTTGGAATGCACAAACGACTTCTGAACCTCAAACAATCATCATCATCAATTTGAAACTCCGATTCCTTGTTCGGAACACACTCAGCCCGTTTTGCAACTAATTCATCATCAACTTTCTGGGCTTCACGAATTTGATGAATCAATAATGGTTTGGCTTTTAATTCAGCTACTAACACATTGTCGGGTAGAACAGACAAGTGCACATTCATCGCTCGTAAAGCAAACAATGATTTCCGGCTTAAGGCGTCCGCAACCACATTAGCCTTTCCCGGGTGGTAATCAATGACAAGCTCGTAATCTTTCAACAGCTCAAGCCAACGTCTTTGTCGCAGATTTAAGTCTCTTTGAGTCATCAAATATTTGAGACTTTTGTGATCCGAAAATACATGGCACTTTTCACCAAATAAGTAATGTCGCCATATTTTAAAGCAAATACGATGGCAGCTAGTTCAAGATCATGGGTCGGATAATTTTTCTCATGTGGCTTTAATTGTCTCGACTCATAGGCTACCACTCGACCTTCTTGCATCAATACGCAACCCAACCCAAGTAGGGATGCGTCACTATAAATGACAAACTCTTTGCCTGATTCGGGTTGCACTAAAATTGGAGCTTCAGTCAAATAAGTTTTCAGTTGATCGAAACTTTTCTGACATTTCTCCGTCCATTCGAACTTAACATCCTTTTGAAGTAGCTTCGTCATTGGTGTGGCTATCATCGAGAAACCTTTGACAAATCGTCGGTAATAACCGGCGAGTCCCAAAAAGCTCCGAACCTCAGTAATATTTCTCGGAGGTTTCCAGTTAAGTATGGCTGAAATTTTGTTCGGGTCAACTCAATACCCGATGCGGATACCACATGACCCAAGAAGCTAACCCCTCTTAACCAGAACTCACACTTACTGAACTTAGCATATAACTGCTTATCCCGCAAAATTTGCAACACTAATCTCAGGTGCTCAGCATGTTCGGTCTCATCTCTTGAATAGACCAAGATGTCATCAATGAACACAACTACGAATCGATCCAAATATGGTCTGAAGATCCGATTCATCAAATCCATAAATACCGCAGGGGCATTAGTGAGCCCAAACGGCATCACTAAGAATTCGTAGTGACCATATCTCGTTCTGAAGGCAGTTTTGGGTATGTCCGAATCTCGAATTCGCAACTGATAATAGCCCGATCTCAAATCTATTTTTGAGAACACTGAGGCTCCCTTCAGTTGGTCGAACAAATCATCGATACGCGGTAACGGATATTTGTTCTTTATCGTCACTTTATTCAGTTGACGATAGTCAATGCACAACCTCATGGTTTCGTCCTTCTTTTTCACGAACAATACTGGTGACCCCAAGGTGAGAAACTTGGTCGAGCAAAACCTCTATCCGTCAATTCTTGCAACTGAGCTTTCAACTCTTTTAACTCGGTTGGTGCCATATGATACGGAGCTATCGAAATCGGCGTAGTCCCAGGTACAAGCTCAATACCAAACTCTATCTCCCGAACAGGTGGTAAACCCGGTAATTCTTCAGGAAAAACATCCGGGTATTCACAAACCACCGGCACAGATTCGGGCTTCTTTTCTAATTCTTTGTCATCAAGTACATACGCAAGGTATGCTTCGCACCTTTTTCTTACATATTTCTGGGCCAACATTGAGGATATTACAGCTGGCAACCCCTTTAAGTCCGTAGACTCAACTCGGATCACCTCGTTATTTGCGCACCTCAAATCAATAGTCTTGCTTTTTCAATTCACAACCGCATCATGCGTGGTCAACCAATCCAAACCAAGAATAACATCAAATTCATCAAACGACAAAAGCATCAAGTCCGCCGGAAAACAGGAACCTCGAATTACTAGGGGACATTCCTTACACACTTTGTCGACAAGCACGTAACGACCCAAGGGATTTGACACCCGAATTATGAACTCAGTAGACTCAATAGGTAAAGTCTTACTGGATGCTAAGGTTTCACATATGTAAGAATGAGTAGAACCGGGGTGAATCAAAGCAATTACATTAGTATCAAAGAGAGTAAAACTACCGGTAATAACATCAGGCGAAGAAACATCCTCGCGGGCACGTATAACATAAGCTCTAGCAGGCGCACGAGCCTCGGATCTGGTCGTAGCATCTCTAGATCCTTTCTGACCACCACCAGCATTGCCCGTATTTCCAGATGGTCTACCTCGAGCAGTGGTAGCACCCGGTTTCCCACTCTGATTTACATTCTGTTCAGACAACCTCGGGCAATCTTTAATGAAGTGGTCAACTGATCCGCACTTGTAACAGGAGCGGTCAGGGAATCTACAACTCCCCGAATGCCATTTACCGCAATATCGACATTTCGTTCTGTCTCGACGTTCATTCCCAACACTGGCGATCGAAGTGCCTCGTGTACCCACAGGGGGTCGATCACGATCTCGTCTCAAAAGGCCCGAAGTGCCTCTCGACCAGCCCACATCATCTCGAAATTTCTTCGATGCCTGTTGAAGAGACTTTCCCGAAAATCTTTTACGAAACTCTCCAGTTCCCACATCAACTTTTTGTTTTTCTTTTCTAAGCTCTTCGGCTTTACAAGCTCGCTCGACAAGTACTACGAACTCTCGTATTTCAAGAATGCCAACGAACATTTTTATATCTTCATTCAGCCCATCCTCGAAGCGTCTACACATGATAGCCTCGGACGAAACACATTCCCGAGCGTATCTACTAAGTCTAACAAATTTTCGCTCGTAATCAGTAACTGACATAGAACCTTGCTTAAGCTCAAGAAATTCCTTCCATTTTTGATCAACAAATCTCTGACTGATATACTTTTTCCGAAACTCAGTTTGGAAAAACTCCCAAGTTACTTGCTCTCGGGGCACAACAGAAGTCAGAGTACTCCACCAATAGTAGGCAGAATCGTGTAGCAAGGAGATAGTACACTTTAGGCATTCATCGGGTGTACAAGATAGCTCATCGAGTACCCGGATAGTGTTGTCCAACCAAAATTCAGCTTGCTCGGCATCGTCGCTATCCGTAGCTTTAAATTCAGTAGCCCCATGTTTTCGGATTCTGTCAACTGGGGGCTTATTTGACCTTATTTGGTCAGTTTCCGGAGGTATTGTAGGTGCGGGGGTGGTATTTGTCGGGAATGGAGGTTGTGGAACAGCCGTATTAGTTCGAATGTATTGGTTGAACCAATCATTCATCACGCTATAGAAAGCTTGTCTAGCTTCATCATTCGGGTTACTAGCATTAGGTTG
The DNA here is from genome assembly GCF_007990345.1 of Gossypium hirsutum. Classification (NCBI taxonomy): domain Eukaryota; kingdom Viridiplantae; phylum Streptophyta; class Magnoliopsida; order Malvales; family Malvaceae; genus Gossypium; species Gossypium hirsutum. The sequence goes on from NC_053425.1 coordinate 72,720,157, forward strand.
AGAGTCCGCCGGTGCTGTCCCTTGTGCGGGAGTAGGCGCTACACTCTCAAGATCATCAGCTACTGCTCGGTCGGGATCGGGATCCATTACTATAAATAAACACATTTGCAAATGTCAGAAATCACCACACTATCAATTGATCACATAAAATGGCATGTATAGCTAGACCCAACGCATTACGGTAGTCCTAGAATCGACTAAACCATAGCTCTGATACCAATCAAATGTAACACCCCGAACCCGAGACCGTCACCGGAGTCGAACACGAGGTGTTAACAGACTTTAAAAAAAATTTCCCAGACACTGCCAATCTGCATACTAGTCGCTTTAAAAATCATATCTTGAGTTCAGAAACTCGGAATCCAGTTCCGTAAATTTTCCCTGAAACTAGACTCATATGCCCATATACATATTTGTTTCTAGAATTTTTGGTTGGGCCAATTAGTATAGTTTATTAGTCAAAGTCTCCCATGTTACTGGGGTCGACTACACTGACCTTTGCGCATTACGACCTGGATATCTCCCTGTACAGAACTTCCATACTGATACCGTTTGTTTCTATAGAAACTAGACTCAGAGAGGAATCTATACATATATGATATGACTCCTAATTATGTCTGGTTAATTTATAATGAATTTCCAAAGTCGGAGCAGGGAATCCAGAAACCGTTCTGGATCTGTCCCACGAGAACCTGATTATCTCTTAACATACTGTCCATATGATCGTTTCGTTACTTTCCTATGAAAATAGATTCATCAAGGTTCGTTTACATAATTTATTCATCAATTAATTCCACTCCTACTATTTTTAGTGATTTTCCAAATATACATCACTGCTGCTGTCAGCATCTGCCTTTAAAGTAGACTTTACCTATTTCATAGTTTCCATGATTCAACTAGCCCTTTTAGCATAAATAGCACAATTTATGATAGTGATTAACCATTCCCATGGCCAATCCTTGTTAAGCATATCCTCACCTCTCAATAACCATATCCATACCAAATGATTATAACATTATACTCAAACATATTTAAGCCATTTTCGCATGGCTAACCAAAATTATACAAGTCCAAAGGGTCCATGACCCCCAACAAAAGGGTAGTCCTATACATGCCATATCCAGAGTTCAACTAAAAGAGTACCAAAAGGGCTTTGATAGTGTGGATGACTTCGACTTCGATGATCCCGAATCCGATATCCGACGAACAAAATCTATAAAACAGAGAGCCAAAGCAACGGGGTAAGCGTTTTAAAGCTTAGTAAGTTTCAAGTAATGAAATCGGCTTTGACTAAAGTATTACATTCACATAGCTAAATGGATCACTTTATTAATACACATTCTCATACACATCCTTACTTCACACTTCATCAACATATACACACAAGGTATTAACCTATCTAAAAGTCGAAAGTTCGTTAGTCGATTGAACGAATACTATTAAAACGAATCGACTTTTCCGATGCATACGAACACATACCTTATCGTTTGGGTTTTTTTTTCGAGCGTTTTAATTGAATTTATTACAGCATAACATGCTCACCTTCGAACCCAAGTTTCTTCGGAATTTAGCCGGATATAACCACAAGCACAAATGCCTTCGGGTCTTAGCCCGGATATATCAACTCGCACAAATGCCTTCGGGTCTTAGCCCGGATAAAATCACTAGCACAATTGCCTTCGGGTCTTAACCCGGGTATAGCAACTCGCACAAATGCCTTCGGGTCTTAGCCCGGATAAAATCACTAGCACAATTGCCTTCGGGACTTAGCCCGGATATCATTCAAATGCTCATGCACACATATATCAACAATCATGACACATCCATATTTCACTTTCGTTACTAAGGCTCAAACACAAAGCATTTATTAAACCTTTCCAATTTCGGCTCAATAGCCACACACAAAGAGCATGATTTCAATTGGCTTTATAACATAGTCTCTATGCACATTCGGCTATCCATCATAGTATGACTAATCATTTCAATATAATTCAAGTAGGGTCATTACTCGAAGACTTACCTCGGATGTTGTCGAACAACTTTAATGGCTATTCAATTACTGTTTCCTTCCCTTTATCGGATTTAGTTCCCCTTTGCTCTTGAGCTTAAAGAATACAAATAGGAGTATTCAATATTTAAACCAATAATATGAATTTATTAATCACATTCGGCAATCACATATCATTAAATTTTCAAACCAAAATGTCATTATATGACCACATATACACATATCCATATACTTAAACTCAATAATTATAATATAATATCATGTACTCACTTTAAGTATATTGCCGAATATACTTAATCATACATACACCTAACCAAAATAATTTCTAAAATCTTTATATCATTTATACACTAAGCCGAATACTCTTACCAAGTTCGCCTATATTCTTCAACAAATTCTTCATTGATCAAACACATATTCGGCTAAAGAAGTGGCAATTTTAGCAACTTTTGATTTAATACTTAATCAATTATAATACATCTAAATATTCTTTTCATATTATTAACTCAAATCACATACATTATTTAATATAACATTTTCACCTTCGGCATTAGTATCAACCATAGTAGCCGATTCTTCCTACTTTGTACCCATGCATCTATTTGATCCTTAGTTAGTTCAAACACTCACACACTAAGATTCATCCAATTTTAACAAGAAATAAAATCCTTAATCCTCAAACTACCATGGCCGAATGTTATAACCCAAGCCACATATATTGTTCCTCAAGGCCCTTCAAGGACCACATTCGGCACCTCCTTAATAACAACCCAAATTTCAACCTTCAAGAAAGAAGAAAAAAAATATATGTGCTAAGAGCTTCAAACTACTTGGCCAAATATCAAACCTCCTAACAATCAAAACTTAAGCCATGGAATGATTAGAACTTGAACTAACCACCTTCTTTATACAAAATTTTCCAAGAATTTCAAGGTACTTACCTCTTCTTAATCCTCATCCAAACCGAACATAAAGCAAGAGAACTCTTTCTTCTTCCTTTGATTTTTCGGTCAAGAAGAACAAAGAGGATGAAGCCTTTTTTTTTCTTCTAGTTTCGGCAAAATGGGGGAGCAAGGATGAAACAACTTTGGTTTCTCCTCCCACTCCCCTCATATTTTATTGTTCTTAACACAACATGTTGTCATAAACTTTTCATAATATGTTTTACCCATCACAATTTGTCTATCCACCTTGTCATGGCCGGCCACTACTATTTAGGGGGGGGGGAATTTGACATGCAAGTCCCCCTTTTTATTTCATGCACTAATAGGTCCTTATGCTTTGACCTATCACATTTCAAAATTTTCTCACATAAGTCCTATTTACTAAAATTCACCTACAATTAAACAAAATTCAAACACGAAATTTTCACACATGCACATGTACATATAATGAGCATCAATTATGACGGTTAATTATTTTTATGACTCGGTTTAGCAGTCCCGAAACCACTTCCCGACTAGGGTAAATTTTGGGCTGTCACAGAAACACTTTTGAAAGGCGCTATTCATGAACAAATGGAACATTTTCGACTTCAGGAACAATTATAAATAGAAAATTCTAACTTAATGATTTATAGAGAAATCGATTCTAAATTGCGTCCAATAGAATTTGAATCTATACCGAAGGTTTAGAAGACTTTTGTCCTATCCATTAGACAATAGACGCTTTTCATTATGATTTTTTGACATTTAGACTTTTTTTTTCTCTTGTTCGGTTTTTTCTTTTCTCTTGGTTGGAAAAACTAAAGAACATGTGAAAAAAATGTATTGTTAGGAATTGCATATTTATTAATTCAATTCAATGATGCATTAACGTTAATGCATCGTTGAATTGAATTAATAAATATTCAAATAGATAGAATATGAATATAGAGCGGGTAGCGGGAATCGAACCCGTATCATTAGCTTGGAATGCTAGGGGTTATAGTTAACGTTGATTCATTATTTGTAGCATCTCTAATTTAAAACCGAACACGAAATTTTGGTTTCATTTGGCTCCTTTCCGGAAGATGGATAAAAAAATAGAGATAAAGATAAGGCATGTAACATCCCGAAATAGGGCCTAAACGGAATAGTGGTTGCGAAACCATAAATTTGAGGTAGAAAGATTTATTTTATTATTATTTTGAGATTCATGATATGATTGCATGATTGTGTGAAAATTTCGTGATGAAATTCTATGCATAAAGTGCTTAAGTTGAGATTAGGGACTAAATCAAATAATTTACAAAACTTGCATTCTAGAAGTTTTTAGTATGAAATTGCTTTGGAATATTAATTAGGAGGGTTTAAATAACAATTTAACCAATTTCTAAGTTCATGGACAAAATAGGACATGGATGGAATTTTTGAAAGTTCAATAAGGAAGGGCATTTTGGTCATTTGGATATTAAATGAGATAAAAAGGGAAAAATAACACAAAATTCATCATCTTCTTCATTAGCACGAAATTTCAAGGGTTCTCCATAACTAGGGTTTGTTTCAAGCTTTCAAGCTCCATAGTAAGTGATTCCAAGCCCCGTTTTTAATGTTCTTTACGTTTTCGGAGTCTCGGTAGCTCGATAAAGCTTATGCTAGCAATAATTTAAGTTAGGGTTCATATTTGGAAAAATACCCATAGGTGAAAAGTGTTTATTTTAATGTTTTATGATAGAACATGAGGCTTTAAATTATGTTAGACAACTTGTGCTACTCGGTTTTAAGTGAAAACGAGTAAAAGGGCTTAATTGGTAAAAATACCTAATAGTCATAAGTACATGTTAGAGTGTGAATTTGATGTTGTCATAGAAGGGAAAAATGATCAGCATGTCATAAAACATAAGAAAATAGGATGAAGTTTAAATTACGAGCCTTGGGGCAAAAGTGAAAATATGTGAAAGTTTAGGGGTAAAAATGTAATTTTGCTAAAGTTTGGGTCAAGGACTGTTTTGATAAATGTGAATATTAAATAAGTTAAATTTGCTATTATAGATCAAGAAGAGCAAAATTCGAGAGTAGATCGGGGAAAAGAAAAAGTAAAGGACTAAATTGTAAAGTTTAGTCACATTTTGTATCGAGGTAAGTTTACAGTAAATAAATGCAATATTCTTTTATTTTACATTATTATTGTCAATTTCCAGCATTTATATACTTATTTTCTTTGAATATTTAAAGTCGAATTAAAGGCGAAGTGACAGAGAAAAAGCATTAGGAAGCCCCGTTTGAACCTTAGGAATGTTAGGATATTGGGGTTGACAGGACAGGACAGGATAGAAATGAGCCATGTAAGTCCATATCAGATATATGGCTTTGGAGACAGAAATGAGCCATGTAAGCCCATATTATATATATATGGCATTGGAGACAGGAATAATTCATGTAAGTCTATGTCGAAGACATGGCATTGGCAGGATATTGATAGACAGGAACGACCCTAGTATCCTTAGTATTCTGAGTGGTTCAACGGGTCATTGTACACGTTAAATTACAGTGAATTATCACCAAAAGGGAAGTTAGATTATATTTATGAATAGTGAAAGGTCAGGTAAGAAAGAAGGTAAGTGAGTAAAGAAGAAGGTAGAAAATGAGAAGTACAGAAAGTTTATGAGGCTAGGTGACATTATGTATAATTATTCATTATGTTGAATGTTGTAATTTATTTGCTTGTAAGCTTACTAAGCCTAGTGCTTACTCTCTTTATTTTCTTTTTCTTATAGTTTTTATCAAGCCACTCGGGGATCGAAGGAAACGTTGGAGACCCGATCACACTATCGAAGAAATCACATTGGTATAGTTAGACGTTTCGTTTTGTGTATGGCATGTATAGGAACTTGGTTTCTTTTGATATGATATGATCAATGAATGATGTGTAAATACTTGCTAGTGATTAGCTAATAGAGTGGCTGATGATGTACATGTTTAATAGTATGTATGATTAAGTAGTAACTATCACATGAAAACTAAGAAAAATGTGAAAGTAACTTAAAAACAGATTCAAGTATCAGAAATAACGGGATTTTGAAAAATCACAAGAAATTGTAGAGACATGGGTTGATGGTGAATAATATATGAAATTAAAGCTTGTTGTGTCTATTTTCATATGGAATAAGCAAAACAGGTAAAGGTTTTGTATTTTATAGGGTATCTGAGTTTTGGTGAAATAGGGCCAGAGCGATTTCTGGATCCCCTGTTCCAACTTTAGAAATTCACCATAAATTTTAAAAAAATAATTAGGTGGTGTACTTTATATGGTTAGAATCCTTATTTAATATAGTTTTAATAGAAACAAATGTTATAGTCATATAATTTTTTTACAGAGAGAAAAGTGGTTCGTAGTAAGTAGAGGCCAGTGCAGTCAAATTCTAAAACAGGGGTAACTTTAACTAATAAACTGTACTAATTGGCTAAGTCAAAAATTATAGAAAAACATTAGTAGATAGATATATGAGTCTAGTTTCAGGAAAAATTTACAGATCTTAATTTTGAGTTTTGAAACTCGAGAAATGAATTTTTAAGAAACCATGACGCAGAAAAACAGTTTATTCCGAAAATTAAAATAAGTGGTTTAGAGTTGTTTAAAAGGTAAGATAAGTTTAGTAACACCTCAAGCTTGACTCCGGTGACGGTTTTGGGCGTGGGGGTGTTACAAGGCAGGAACAAAATGAAATAATAATTTGGCCCAACATTTATGTTAGCTTTTCTGTCTAAATGCATTCAAAATAATTCACTTTTTAGATGATCCTTCTAGAAGAGTGGGCCACCATTCACCACTGTGGCCACCACATTGCACCACCATTGATAATACTTTTTTTTTCTCTCCACTCCTCTATTATTTTCCTTTAATATTCCCCTCCTAACTCTCACCAGAGCGCCGCCGCCACCGTCGCACCTCCATCAGCGGTAATGACCCTTCCTTTTTCCTTCACCATTTTCCAATCTCTATCATTCGTTATACTAATTGAAATCTTATTTCACCTATTTCAGTTTGTTTTCTTTTTAATTAATTTTATATCTTCTACTTATTGACTCTCCTTTCCAAATGACTATTTTCTCTACATTCAATTTTCTCCTCGATTCAAGAACCCGGTGATCCATTGATCCTTCCAATTCAATCAATATAGAGAAAGTATTGCTGTTGAATGAAAATCACTATCCCCTCTCTTCAATTTTTCTTTTAGGCTGAAAGTAGATAGATAATTATAGTGTATTTTTCCTTCAAGTATCAACGTATTGTATTCCACTTTTGATAAAGGGCCGATTGATACCATCCCAAAAAATCCCTAACTTTGTAAATGAAATCACCATTACGATCGATTATTTATAAGAGTAAGTTCGGAATGGATGATTTAGTTAAATTGAGTAATATCATAAAATGTTTAAAAAGACGACTTTCAATGGAAGGTCACTTTGATAACATATCAGTATTCCATTGTATAAGATTCGAGTGTGGATGTTCTTTAGAGTGGTGATTTGCTTTGGATATACTATCAGGTGTGGGTCTAAATTAATTAAAATTAGATATACATTAATTTTAATGTTTATATAAATATTATTATTGTATTTTGGAATACTTAAAGTATTCCAAAAAGGGACATTAAACCCATCGATAAGTATTATACCAACTAAGTGACTCCAAACCAACTAGTTTGTGGAAAGTATGTTGTGAGGTTATGATTATCACTGATTTGAAAAGTATGTTATTTTCATTCTCATGTTATGTGATATTATGGCATAATGGATTATACATCATAAATAAAATGTGATGTTTAATACATCGAGACAATATGTGAATTACATGGCATACATGCCTATGTGATACTATATGTTAAATGATTGATAAGCATGTTTCATATGCCTAAAGTGATATTCTGTAATTGTAACACCCCTCACCCATGTCAGACGCAGGGACAGAGTACGAGGCATTATCGAAAACATACACAGTCATTCATGCAAAACCGAGCTACAAAATTTTTCTTCAAATCAATTTCATTCATACATACACAATTTGTCCCTAATATGAGCCTACGAGGCCCAAAACAACCATCAGAAAAGGATCGGGACTAAATCGGGAACTTTTAGAAAAGTTAGAGAAATTTCCCAAATATAGAGCCACACGCCCATGCGAGACAGGGGACATGCCCATGTGAGACAGGGGGCACGCCCGTGTATCGACACTTTCGTGTCCTCCAGCCGTGTAACTCTCTGACTATGATGTCAGTACCAATTTAGTTTCACACGATCGTATCACACGCCCATGTGGCCAGACGGTGTGGTCAATTAAAATTAAATGAATTTTTCATAAAAAGGTGCAGACTTCACAGGGCTAGAGTACACGCCCATGTGGGTAGGTAGTGTCTCTCACACGGCCAAGACACACGCCCGTGTGTTTACTACTGAGCATACTGACTTGCAAAATTAGGGTGCAGGGGACACACGACCATTCAACACGCCCGTGGGACAGACCGCGTGTTACACACGGCCTAGACACATGCCCGTGTGCCTACCTGTGTGGACAATTTGAAGGCTATTTTCCAAGCCAATTGTCACCCTTAATCACTCATGCACTTAAGCATATTTCATAGCATGCAACATGACATACTTAGACACTTATTATTCAACACCATAGCACTTTCACATCTTTATAATATCATCCTATTGCATATTCTCTTAATCACACCATTTGGAGACATTCTATACAAACTTCATGCATATCAACTTAATTATCAAAATTTCAAGTTGCACATTTATAACTATTGTCATCTTAGGTTATTAAACCATTCCTTATCTCCTAGTATTTAATCCATACATCTTCATACATTCACCAAGCAATCGTGTTCCACATCATCAAGACAATATCTCCTCATATATCCATCACACAAACCACATAGCACATCATCAAGGCATCAACACATCATGCATGAACAATTAGATATTACAACCTAAGAATCAATCATGAGCCATATCACATGGCTATTACAAAATGAATCATCAACATCATAGGCCTTCACAATTTGGCCAAATAGCATGACAGATATCACAAAATGACCAAGTCCCCTATACATGCCATACTCATAATAGTAAATTCACTATACCCAATATTATTTTGATAGTGTGATCGAATGCCTTGACAACTTCTGATCCCCCAGCTAGCTTGGCAGAACTATAAAGGATGAAAAAGAGAGGGGAGTAAGCATTTAAGCTTAGTAAGTCCACATGCAAATAATATGCAATATTAGTAAACCATAATCATACAAGACATAACAACATAACCACCAAGATTATTCATCATTCAAGCATTCTAGCTCATTTATCAAGTATTCATATATATATGTATAAATGTACTTTCTCGTCACATATCATCCTAGGCATCACTCATGAGTATAACGTACGTACCTATACATACCCGTAGCATATCAAATAACTTTACCTCCATTACCATGCCCATTTTGGGACTTTCATCGTATCATCCATTATAATACCTGTTGAACACTTAGAATACTATTGGATACACAGAAACTTGCACATAAGTGTCACATAAACATATGTAGTCAGAGCTACCTCATATCATGCAACGCTCGCAATGGAGCTACTCAGGGCTTGCTCATATAAGCTATCGATCAAGGTGTAACTACACGGGCTGCTCACAAAAGCTATCAGGTATCCGACCACTCGAGGATTACATAGTCACGGGTAGGACACATAAGACCATTTCCCGAAACTCAATCACATGTATTGCATCCATTATGAACTTGGACCACTCAACGAGCTTGGATGCCACATATATCAAGAACCCAGACCACTCAACAAGTTTAGACTTCTTAATTCCTAGTGACATGTCACTTATATCCTAAACTATTCCTAAGGTTCAAATGGGGTTTTTCTCACTTGCACATTGCACCTCTATTGCACTTGCTCATGACATCGTGGATAACGACCATAATATCATTCATGCTTACAATAGTACCATTAGACATAGCATACATAATAAGCAATAAAATAATTATCACATAATGTTAACACAACATAGCATACCACATTGTCACATTATTTACACATGTACTTACCTCGGTACAAAAATGATGGTAATCGAGCCTAATCGTCGTATACTTTATTCTTCCCTCGATCAAGACCTGATTCATGTTTTTTCTTGATCTATAATGCAAAATTTAACTTGTTTATTAATCATATTACTCAATTCGATCCATAATTCATGCTTTGGTAAAATTACCTTTTTACCCCTATCTTTCCACTTATTTACTATTAGTCCCTAAGCTCGTAAAATGAAATGCATGCATTTTCTTAGTTACCCAAGCCTAGCCGGACCTTTACTATGCTCATATCAGCCCATATTTCTTTTATTTCACATTATTACTACCCACTTTTACACTTTTACAAACAAGTCCCCTTTTCAGGTGTTTTCACTAAAAATCACCTAGTAAAAGATGTTTATCATGCATCAAACATTCATATTGCTCCATTAATCAACAAAATACATGTATGTTACACATGGCTCAAATTTCATACATGAACCCTAGCTCAAAATATAGCTAGAAATGGGTAGATCATGCTTCAAAAACTTCAAAAATACAAAGAACATTAAAAACGGGGCTAGGGAACACTTACAATCAAGCTTGAAATGTTGAAAAAACCCTAGCTATGGGGTCTTGCAATTTTTGTCTAGCACTTGGAGAAGATGAGCACATTTTTTCTTTGATTTTCCCTTTTTATTCTTTTAATTACCAAATGACCAAAATACCCTTAATGCTTTTCCTTCAAAATTTTCTTATACATGTCCATTTTTGTCCAAACTTTTAGAAATTGGTCAAATTTCTAATTAGGACCCTTTAATTCATAATCTAAAGCAATTTCATGCTTAAAGCTTCTAGAATGCAAGTTTTGCATCTTATTCAATGTGGTCCATAAAATTCAATTAGACATTTTATGCATAGAATTTCTTCATGAAACTTTCACATAAGCATGCATTCGTATCATAGACCTCATAAAAATCATATAATAATTATTTCTATCTCAGATTTGTGGTCTCAAAGCCACTGTTCCGACTAGGTTCTAATTCGGGATGTTATAGTAATAAAGTGAAAATGTGTTCTTTCTGGCCATATCACATGCATGGGGTTGAGACATTTGTAAGGAGGAAGATGTGTCAGTTTAATAATCTAAAAATATTGGTGGTTTATCTATAACTATGTGTATTGGCAGCTTGCTTGCGATTTCAGTGGCTTTGTCCACAATATATTTGATATGGTAGTTTAACTGCAAATTGATAGGCCATCGTTACTGGGTAACACAGGGTGGTGGTCATTGTTGTTGGGCAACCCGAAATGACTTAATTGGAGTGTTATGGATGGATGAGTTCCGGGGAACTCCTTTTGGTATGTAACAAAGATGGGTAAGATGTTTTAAAAAGAAATTGAATAATTGTTTTACAAAAATTGCGTTGCCATGATTAGGTGCATAAATATTGGTTATTTTGTATGATAAGTATGTTTTTTATTGTTATTTAATTTGTCATCAGACTCACACTAGGCCTTAAAAGCTTACCCATTTAGTTCCATAACCCTTTCAGGTGGTTCACGTACATAGGACTTGGATTCAGCATACAGAGGGGTCTTTTGTAGGGATTTTTAATAAATGGTTTATGAATTATTGGGTTGTTGTTTTGGGCATTGGAAATTGAACTTTTATTGGATTATTTCTTTTACTTTATTTAATTTTAAACTGCCATGCATGCATGTTTGATGGGCTTACAAATATTTTAAATTGTTCTTTTTTAATTTATTTACAATTTTTATTTGATTTCAAATAAACTTATAAATTTATGATTTTCTAAGTACTTTCGAAAGTCCGCTGCGAAATTTTTTTACCAAAATCATTTTTAAGAAATAATTTAAAATATTAATTTTTATGATTTAAAATGATATTCTGAAATAATAATAAACTTTTCAAATATTCTTGTTTTAATAAGTGTTTTTCAAAAATAAAAATTGCTCCTTATTTAAATTTTAGAATTTTTGTAAAATCAATTGAAACCTAGTTGTTTTTAACAAGTAAATGTTTTCAATAGTTTTAATGTGGCTTCCAAAATGTTGTCATAACGTCTAGGCCAAGTTTGAGAGTTTACATTTAGTAGTATCAGAGCCCGGTTCAAAACTCATACTGTGGATTTTTGCTTGGAGTCTGCATGCATATTTGAAAGGGGTATTTTGAGAACCATGCCACAAGAAAATTTTCATGACTGTTAAAAAACAATTAAATCTAAGAACTCCGATGTCGTTCCTAAGTTAGCATTGTTATTGCTAAACTGTAAATGAACATTAGGATTGTACTGTTTAAAATTATAGATTAAAACTGTAAACTTTAGACTATAAACACTCAGGAAATAATTATACGTTTTATTTTTGAACTATAGATTAACATAAAATTTTAGACTCAAGAATGCGATATGAAAACCCAAGATATCCTAACTCGTGGCATGTGATTTTCCAGTGCGCAATGTCTAGTAGCTCAAGATTATTCATTAGCTTTTTCAAGAACTTGTGCCTAACCTTAAGACAAATGACATCGTTAGTGCGTGTACTACTAAAGGCAGAAATCAAGAAACTTGGGATGATGCAATATCCCAAGCAATGTTTGGAGTTTTAGAAAGGGTTTTCAAAATTATGGTTACGAAGAACAAGATATTAAAAGGGAGTAAGTGGTTGGAATGTGAGAGAAAGGAAAAGAATGAAGTACAAAATAAGAGGAAATCTAGTTATATTGACCTATATTCGCGACAATTGAAGTGGGCTAGAAATGACAAACCACAACAAAATGTTGTAGAAGCTAATATTGGAGGTTCTATTGGATCAGCGAAATTTTTTTGTTTGTAAGTATTGTATTAGACGCCATTCGAACGAGTGTTGGAAAAGTCAGGAACATGCTTGAGAAGTGGGTCCGTGAAGCATTGTGTTACGTCCCTGATGTCATCCTGTTTAAATGTAAGCTTCGACTCAGAAATAGAATCAGAGATTGGTTTATGCTATTAGGCGTCGAGAGTATCGAGACACATCTGACAGCAATGGAGGTACTTTTACAATCCATTCTAATTGTACCTTGCATTGATTGAGAATTGGTATTACTTAAATGTTTATTGTTAATAGTGTATATGTGAAATTGAGAATTTAGGAATGATGAAATCGTTAGTGATATTTCTATAGATAGTCACTTGAGACAATTCGTGTAAGTAAATAGGAAATCCATTGGAGATTTAAGGTGAAGTATTGGAACCACATTGGAATCAGAGTTGCGCAGTGGAAGCGTAGTAGTTAGTTTAGAAAGAAGAGTTATGAATTTTGTGGATAAGTGAATTAGCTTGACAATAGGAATTTCAAGGACAAAATTCTTTTTAAGAAGGGAAAAGTTATCACATCCCAAAAATTGGGTTAGTTAAAATTAGGTTAATGAACCGAGAGTGGTCACGCCCAAAATTTTTTTTAAGATGACCTTGACACTTTTGTCAATATATAAGTATCAACTATAGAAATTGAGTAGTGGTGTAGCTGTCTTTGATTATCTGAGTTTGAATCCCTTTCCTCTCATTGATTTCTATTTGGTGCAAATTTGCTTCAAACCTTAGTAAAGGTCACACCTTGTTTTTAAAATAATTGTTGTAAGAGTGTGAACAAGTAAGTGAGTTAGTCTAATGGTTAGGAGTTTAGTTAGTTTCCTTAAGGTCATGAAAGAAATAAACAGGGTATTTTAGGGTATGCATACTCAAACATAAATAAAATTTCATAGAAGTTATTATTAAGGTTTGCATACAACTTACAACATAAGTTCGCGTAACAAAGTAACACATGAGTTCAAATAACAACATAATGCATGAGTTCATGCAAAAGCATAAGTTCATAAAATATCAGAGGTTTGCATATTTCCTAAGTTCACACATAAACAAATGTATCTGTGTTTGCATGCAAAGAAAGCTTTGCAACAAATGGAGTCGTTCATATAAGGGTTCTCACACTTTTATAGGGTTCACTAAATGGTAAAGCTATCACTATAGAGAATTCGCATGCATGTTGGGGATTGCAAATGTACAAGGGTCGTTTGAAATAGTATTTTGCAGCATAATTGGCTCGTATGTGGGGTTAAAACATACTTAACAAAATAAAAAGAATACAACATAGCACACATGTAAGGAGGAATAATGAACATTATACTCTATTAATACCAACAAGAAGAATTTAGCAACAAATGACTATGATAAATTGCTCGTTTGAGAACTAGCAACCCGTGGCTATATTTTATATTTATCAATCCAAAAAATGCCAATGAGAAGATATCATTAACTCTTTAATTGAGCTATGAATTCTAATGTTCTAGTAAAGTCATGCAATACACAAGTCATATACCTAACATACCGGCTATGAGCTTGATCATCTTTAGAACATAAGCCTCCACTTATATCAAAGCACATGAATTGCATACGCATGGTTAGTGACAACTCAGGATTTAGGTAAATCACGCCATGAATGTCACAAGTGAATTAATTCAAAAATGAATCCAATATTAATTCATCTATATCTCTACTTGTGGAGTCAAATGTTTCGATAGCCAAGACTAGCTATCACCCCAATTTGAATTGTAGACGAAATAATAATCCTTCTCAGTAGTTGAATCAAATGCCCATTTTGATTCTTTTATGGGATTACTAACTCATTTAGATTATCTGCTAAAGTAAGTCGGCTTTCTTGCAATGTAAACATTCTTTACAATGCCACTTATCTTCAGTTTGAACTTTAGACAATCAATGCGCTAATATTTGCTTGTCACAATTTTGTTATGCATACAAAATATAAAAGACATAAATGCAAAAGACATAACAGTAAAATGTGAAATTAACTTTATTTATTTATTCATCGTTCAAATAAATAGAAAACAGTTACATATTTACTACAATATGGGCACATTTCCCAAAAATGGCATCATTCAAAATAGTGGAATTCATAACCCAAGAAATGGGAAAATGAAATCCTCTCATTGACATTACATGATAGATGAAAAGTAAATGGGTCACGGGTTGTTTGTCTTTGTGATAAATAACTTAATTAGTATTTGATACTAATTGACTTTTCATGAAGGAAGGTGTAATTGTTAGCATAAGATAAAATAAGATCATATTGGGAGAATGAATTTATCCTAAAGATATTAAGGATATCGTATGAGGGTAACACACTTATGACAAGGTCATTGGACAATTACTGATCGAATAGCCTTCATAATGGCATGTATTTGGGGAGAGCTCAATCACGATGCTATAGTGGAATGACTTTGTGACTAAAAGAGTTTATAGTTAATAGGCGAAAAATTGGAACTTAATCATATGAGTCATAATTACATATGTCAAATCGGTCCCCCCACTAGCTCGTTGAAACCATAAATAAATTATATTTAAAATCAAATGAACATAAAAAGATAAAAATGATAAAGTTAGAGAAATGGGTTACATTCAGAAATGAATGTGGTTTCTCACTAAGTATGGAAATGGCATTAGAAGAATTAATTTGAGTTTTTCAAATTATTATTTAGGTAAATAATTGAAGTTCGAAAATAAAATTAAATTAATTGGTCATTATAAATCCATTGAATGTCAAAATTAAATATATTTTCTAATATATTATTTTACGGTAAAGTTTTCATGACTTCAATGGAATTAGAATTAAGTTGAGAAAATAATTTAATTTGAAAATTAATTAATTAAAATTAATTTAATAAATAATATTTATTTTTGGGAAATAGAAAAACATGTATTGAGTTGTATTAAATTATAAAGTGTTGGGTTAAAAGTCCAGGAAGCACACATAGTTGGACCTGATACAAGACAGGCCTAAAATCCCTCATAATATGTATGAGGGGCGGCAACCCTACTATAATTAACTAGGGCTAGCCGCCCCTCTCTCCTAGTAGAACTAATGGACTTTTCTTTTCCATCAGATAAGTATTATTTGTATTCTACTAATTCAACTAGGTGTTTTCTATCTCTCCCTATAAATAGATGCTATTGGTGGAGCTATTAACACATTAGTTTACAATATTTTTATTCTACCCAAAAATAGTCAGAATTTATTTCTATGTATAAATTATATTATATGGGAACAATAATTCTACTTATTTCTATTAAGAGAGAGGTTTACTTTCCTATTGAAAGTAAGAAAATTATTTCTGGTTCTATTCGATTCGTAATTCTTCGAGCCCACACTCAAAAGGATTCATGGTACTAGAATAGTAGAGACAATCATTCAGTTGAAAGTCGAGAACGTCTAAGATTTTTCTTGCACAAAGAACATATACTTTTTGGGGAAAATTTATTGTTATAAATATCACAAATCGGTTTAGTTTTCAAATTTTTAAATTTTCTGCTATAACAGAAAACCATTTTCAAACAAGATCTTTTCTATCACTTAGGAGTGTTATTTGATGTTTCAAATTTCTTGAACCTCCTAGCTTGTTTCTTAAAGGCTTAATTAAAGTTATGAGTAGGCAAAGCAATCAGCTCTTAAAGTTTTTCTATTGTAGAGGCATTGGGAATTGGCACTTCATCAGCAACTTAAAGCGTAATGCTTCTTTTACCCTTTGACTTATGTAACACCCTTTACCCATGTCCAACGCCGGAACAAGGTACGACGCATTACAGGAATTAAACATACACATTCATGCAAAAATCGGGCCATAAAATCTCTTTTAATTCAAAACCTTTCAAACACATGCATGTCGTCCCTTATTTGGGTCTACGAAGCCCAAAACATTCATCGAAATCGATTCGGGATTAAACCGAGAACTTTAAGAAGTTTCAGGAAAACTCAGAAAATTTTCCCATGAAATAGGGTCACACGCCTGTATGGACATAGGGACACGCCCGTGTCCTTAGGCCGTGTAACTCTCTGTTTATGACGTCAACATGCACATCGAACCACACGGTTAGGCCACACAGCCGTGTCTCCAGGCCGTGTCCCTCACATGGTTGAGACACACGGCCGTGTCTCAGCCCGTGTGGCCAACACTTAGGCTATTTTCCAAGCCTTCATGTTACCCATAATCTTTTACAACCTTATGCACATCAAAATCGCAAATCATGACATCATTTTAGTGATTAAAAACTCTTTATTAAAACATATCCTTAACATTAACATGTCCTCTTACAAGTAATACATCTACTCATGCAATACCAAGTCTAGACTCCTTATTTCACATTCATAAGACTTGTCATTTTGATGACCACTTTATCATTATATTATGGTTACCAACTTATTCATCAAGCACTCATGTTCAATCAAATAGATCCCTATACATACCACTCACTTAAAATTTCTAATGTATGCTTCATTATTCCAAAGATAACGACTTGATAATATGATGCTGCCTCCGACGATCTCCAACCTCGAGCTAACCTGAAAACACTAAAGGAAAGGAAGGGAAGGGAGTAAGCTTTATAGCTTAGTAAGACCATATGAAAATAATAAGCAATTTATCAACTTGCTTCTCATGGTAATACAACCTTATTTGCATTTTCACTCATGTTCCAGTCAAGCTATTTTCTCGAGTCATAGTCACTAAATTATTTATATCTGGAGCTACGGAACTCCAAATTAAAATATGATAATTTTATCTAAAACTAGACTAATATACCTTCTTACCATAAAAATTTCATAATTTTTTTTATCCAATTAGTACAGTTTATTCTGTAAAATCACCCCCGATTCGCTGCCCGACAACTTCGACCAGTCTTTACTAAAAATTAATTATCTCCTTATATGAAAGTCAAATGATGTTAAAATTTATTTATATGAAAAATAGACTCATTAAGGAATCTAGGCACATTATAACCAATAATTATTTGCGTACAATTTTTGATGATTTTCCCAAATCAGAATAGGGGATTTCAATATCGTTCTAACTATGTCTCACACAATTTCAAATATCTCATAATATGAAATTCTTTTTCTTACATCGTTTCTTCTATGTGATACTAGACTCAATAAGATTCAATCACATAGTTTATTCAGTCTCTAATTCACTTTCTGTTATTTTTGGTGTATTTTCAAATTTGGACTACCGCTGCTGACTGAAGCTGTTTTATTACTATATTTCACTCTTTTATGATAATTTTTAAATGTGAATTTATGCCAATCCATTTATCCTTTCATGTTCATTAGGCCACCAAGTAAAGGAATATACATTTCATGTCTCAATTTAATGTGGCCTCAAAGTCTCACACATAATCATCAATCACATTTCAACCATCATGGTCAGAATAAATATATGTACATCATAAACATAAAACCATAATCACAAGGTCACCACAATTTCATTTTCATAGGCATAACTTACTTATTTGTATCCTTACCAAAGGTGCATTGTTTCATGTTCGTAATAGCATTTAAGCTCCGAATACATACTTGTACCTTTTCAGCATGCTCATATATTTACCTTCTCACTTTCATCGCAAGCTTTGAACTATCCGTTGAACCACTTGGAATACCAGAGGATAATAGGGAAATTTTACACATATCGATGCCGATGCCGTATCCCAGATATGGTCTTACACTAGCTCTCATATATCCGTGCCGATGCATGTCCTAGACATGTCTTACACTAGCACATCTTGTAGCTGATGCATGTCCCAGACATGTCTTACACTGGCTTACATCTCGAGCCTGATGCATGTCCCAGACATGTCTTACACTGGCTCACATAACAGCAGTGTCTCGATGCCCGTATCCTAGGTATTTCTAAAGGTCCAACCGGGATTTCTCAAGGGTCACATTGTAGCCAAGCTTGTTCAAAGAATTGATCATACAATTCACAAGGTTCGTTACCATAAGAACTTTCAGTTCATTTCATCATTCTATAATTTACTCATCTCAACAAGATATCATATTTCCTCAATTTCCAATATTTCATAAATACACAAAGTGAAATCGACATATTAAGATTTTGATTATTTCATAGGGTATAATATTTTCTCATACACCCTGGCACTAACACATAATTCAATACAATAATAACATTAATAACATGCTTATTAAATCACATGGATTTACCTCAAATGAAATTTCAGCTGATTATTCACTTTTTGCCATTAACCACGCATTTTCTCGATTTAAGCCAAAATCTCGATTTTTTTGATCTAACATTATGAAATTCACTCATTTAATTAATGTACTAATCATTTCGGACCTAAAACATATTTTTACAAAATTCATATTTTTGCCCCTAAACTTTTGCATAGTTATGAATTTACCCCTAGGCTTAGAAATTGAAATTTATTAGATTTCTATAAGGTTTAAGACATGCTGAACATTTTTCTCTTCTATGACAACCTCAAATTCTCACTATTTCATGCTTTTATAAACATTAACAACTTTTACTAATTAACCCGTTTTAACCATTTTCAACGAAAATCACTTAACAAAAATCGTTCTCCTAACCTCAAGCATCCTTATTCTACCATTAAACATCAAAATGCACAATTATCTAGCATGGGTAAATTTTTTAAACTTCATTTTTCATGCAAATAAATGGTAGAAATAGAAAGGTTAAGCTTTTAGGATCTCAAAAATACGAAGAATATTAAAAACAGGGATCAAATGCACTTACAATTGAAATTTGAAAAGCTTGAAACCCTAGCCATGGAGTCATGTAAATTTGGCAGCTATATGAAGAAGATGAGTTGTCATGATATATGGGAAACTGGGAAGCTTTTGAAAATTTAAGAACAATTGGGAGTTGAGTCCGTAAGCTTTCAAATCATATGAGAAATTAAAGAGATGTATTGGAGGCACTGCCTGAGCGAAGGTACTTTGGTATCAAGTATGAGATTGAGGAATCTAAGTGAAGACCATTTTTCTGATAAGATTTTCGGGGACGAAAATCCCTAGAGGGGGGAGAGTTGTAACACCCTGATTTTGGGCCTAGTCGGAATAGTGATTTCGGGACCACAAATCCGATGATAAAAATTTTATTTTTTATTATATTTTTATGGTCTACGATTTCACGGAATAATTTCATGAAAATTTCATTCGAAAATTTTGACATTCGGGCACTTAATTTAGTCAAAAGGACTAAATCGTAAAAAGTGTAAAAGTTGAGTTCTACATACTAGAGGTGTCCAATTGTTATGAAATTTTAAATTGAGGGTCCTTAAATGGAATTAGACCATTGGTTAATTTCTGGAAAAAAATAGACATAAAATGGGTGTAATAAAATATTTTTAAGTTAAGGGTATTTTGGTAAACTAATAATTAAAAGAATTAAAAAGGGAAATAAGCCAAATTAGCTATCATCTTCTTCATCAACCATTTCTACCAGCAGCAGCCATGGTTAAGGTTTGTTAAAACTCCCAAGCTCGATTGTAAGTGCTCCTTAGCCCCAATTTTAAAGTTCTTTACATTTTTTAAATCCCGGTAACTTGGTTAAGCTTATTCTAGCAATAATTTAACCTAGGGTTTATATTTGGAAAAATACCCATAGGTGAAATGTGTTTATTTTGATGTTTTATGGTAGAATATGAAGCTTGAAATTGTGTTAAACAACTTTTACTAAGCGATTTTAAGTGAAAACGAGTAAAATGACATAATTGATAAAAATACCTAATGTTCATAGGTACATGTTAGAGTGTGAATTTGATATTGCTATAGAAGGGACAAATGATCAGCATGTCACAAAACATAAGAAAATAGGATGAAGTTTCATTTACGAGCCTAGGGGCAAAAATGTAATTTTGATAAAGTTAGGAGCAAAATTGTAATTTTTCCAAAATATGATTTTGGGTCAGTTTGAATAATGTGAGTCCTAATTACGCTATATTTGTAATGATAGAGCAAGGAAAATTGAAATTCAGGCTAAAATCGGCAAAATACCAAGTTGTGGACAAAATGGTAAAAATGGCCATTTTCGTATACGAGGTAAGTTCGTGTGTTAATAATAATGCAATACCATACTTGAATTGTAATTTTATATTGTTATGGCATAAATTGTATGATTTAATAAGTTTAGGAGAAGTTGATAGATGGTTTGTATGATGTGGAAAATGTGATGCTTGTTGTGTCTTGTGAAATTGAATGGCAAATTATTGTTATATGAATTGAATGTTAAATTACTATTACATGGGTTCTATGAATTACTACATGGTTGTACCTGATGAGATTTCGACAAGTTTGTACGTAAATAATTTATCGATTCTTTTTATTTTATTATATTTTGTTATCATATGAAATGTGGCTGCCTATAGAATGATTATTTGATGTAAATTGCAAATTGAAAAAGGACTATGAATAAATTTGTAAAATGTTGGAAAGTGAGGAATTTCCCTGTTGAGCCTTCGGAATAGAAACGATATGAATGATCTATTGTGACGTCACGTGTGTAGTACTAAGTGCAGGCTACTACGTGTACCGAATAATTGGTCGCATGTGTAGTACTAAGTGCAAGCTACTATGCATACTCGATAACTTCGATCACGTGTGTAGTACTAAGTGTAGGCTACTACGTGTATCAGATGGTTAGGTCATGTGTGTAGTACTAAGTGCAGGCTACTACGTGTACTGGATAATTGGTCGCATGTGTAGTACTAAGTGCAGGCTACTATGCGTACCAGATAGTAGAATTCCAAGAAATCCAACAATCAAAGGGAGCTGCACTCTTCCGAAATAATCATACAGATTTTCATCATCGATAAATCACAATCCAATAACATCTAAATCAAATTACAGTACACGTCATTACTCTCTAAATAAATAGGCAAATTTTCACTGTGAGCTTCGTACAGTTCTTTCTGTATAAGCCTCAGAATAATAATACCATGAATCAGATCCAATCTAAAATTCAACATCAGAAGTCGATCCTCACTGTACTATTTAAGTTTACTACTCATTATCACATTTTCGTTATTTTCTTGAAACACATCACCCTTCATACCACAGTGCATTACTGAAAATTAGGAAATCTTTACTCAATGCAGACTAGTCCTGTTCAGACGCTTTGGTTAGTAATATTCTCATCTTTCCAAACCTTGCTAACATGTAATAAACTTTTCAGCTTTCGCAAGATGAAAACTTTTTCATTCTTAGTAGCTTTAACTCATATAAAATTTTCTAAGAGATATACACTTTTCATTCAGACTATTTACCTTTTACCTGTAAAGAAATGAAATTCTTATCAAATTTAAGAAAAATGATCCTGACATAATTGTCATATGAAATCTTTCAAATAAATAATTCACACAGATTAAACATTCAAGTCGATTTAAACACCGTTGAATGACATTTCAAGTAATCCTTTCTTCTAGTTACTAAACAATTCATCATACAGTCCTTTACTATTCATTCCTTACGCTAATCAAAACCATCTCAATTGCATTAGCTCAAGTAACCAAAATATCTCAATTGAAGACATTAACTATAATTGACTTACTTGAGAGAAGTAATCCACCCTACCGATTGAAACTCGTACTTTTATAACTTATGCCTTTACTGTTGTCAAATCCTTACACAGAAATTTGAGAAATTCCAATACTAAAATCACCACATTACCAAGATCAAATTGGAAGTATAGTCATGCTTGTCATGATTATCACGAGCTGAAGAACGTACTTCGAGCATAAGTCATAATTGACAAATTATGGAATAAAGATAACAAGAAAACCGAATAAAGAAATCCAAGATACGATACCATGCCGGAAAATCGAAAACCAAACTCATAGGAAAGTATGGAAGATCTCAAAAATTCATCAGAGAAAAGAAGTCTAGAAGAAAACATCATTTAATCCCACTGGAATCAAATATAACAAGAACAATGTATCTTCCCATACATATATATCAAATGGAGCATCAAGTAGAAGAAATAGTATCATAATATCATACATATCCTCTCATCAATTCTTATCAGACGAAATGTAATAAAATGCCCAAGGAAATACATCAATACAAATTATAAACCAGTCAGACTACCAATGCTTCTATCTAACATCAAGATTAGAAAACATTCCCATATAACAAGAATTTCTTCAAAAGATCAACAGCCATAGAAATTTTTCTGAGAACGGATAAATATATAGAAGATCTCAGAAGAAACTGTTAAATCTGTTTAGCCGTAACTGTCACACTCAGATATTACACATTTCAATTATCATTTCCCACAACTAGTTCTGCCATCACAAATTTCATGTTAGACCTTTCACTAAAGAAGACCAGTTTTGAATAAATTTTGATTTACACTTTTCTCAACCTTGTACCTGAGTAATTCAATTTACCAAAGTAAATTCATTTTCTAACTGGGACAATGCATAGTTCCAATAATCTTTATGCCAACCTGATACTTTTCTAGCTCTAACTTTACTTATCAACTCATTCTCAATCTCTAATCATACGTATAATTATTCTATCATTGAACTCTTTGGTCTTTCAACCGGGAACTTATTCAGTACAAATCTCATGAAATTCCATTATAAGCACCACTTCGATAAGGGGGAAGGGTTGTAGGGTCTCTGACTCGACTTTCTTATACATATACATATGACACAACTTTCATCATCATAGCAACATCGTCAAAATCATGTCATTCATTTCAGGCAACACAACATTCATGTTGGTTTACATCAATTTTCCAATTATCCCATTCAACTTGTCAAGTAAGCCAAGTGCACTACATCATATGAGCATTAAGCAAATATAGATATTTATCACAACATAAACTTTCATATCACGTGTTATCACATATATATCATAAACTTTTATTCATACTTTTCTTAACCGAGACTTATCATATCATAATTTTACTCAAATACCTTCAATCACCTTGAACATGGTCAATGCAACTCGGTTGGAGAGTACCTTTGTCTAAATAAGAAGGTGCTTTTACGCGTCGGGAGACATCACACTATCACGGATCTGTGGCATGTATAACTAGACTTTTACACATACTAGGTTAGTTTGAGAACCGACTAAACCATAGCTCTGATACCACCAAATGTAACACCCTTTACCCGTATCCAAGGCCGGAATAGGGTACGAGGCATTACCAGACTTAACCATACACATAGACGAAAATCGGGCCATAAAATTTTATTTAATTTAAAACTTTTCGAACACATGCATAGATTCATATTTAAAGACATATAACATGGCATAAATGAGCACTTACACATCCATGATCATGCAATAACATGTCATTCACTTTAAACATATTTGCCTACCATCCTGTATATAATATACATTCTTACATTAACTAGAACTAGACATGCTAAATCTTATTCTCATTTTGTACTATCATAATGTAGTTACCAATTTGTCCATTAAACATCCATATTCAAGGCAACATTACTCATTTCCATTTAATTCATGATCCACTGGTCTACATTTAACTTACTTGATGTATTACCAATCATGCATAACAAACAAAGCTAACTATATCATCACATCAAAACATAGGACATGACATGATTAATTAAACTTATAAACCATAATGGATAAGGACCACATCTCATGATCATATACGATAACTCAATGCAGACTGATACGTATGGTCAAAGTCATAATAATAATACATATCACAAACCAACTTCCTATACATGCCATTCACTTGATATTTCTAATATTTGAATTAATTCTCCCAAATAGTTTGATAGTGTGATTTTGCCTTCGACGATCTCCAACCCCGAGCCGACCTAAAAATACTAAAGAAATGGAGAGGATGGGTAAGCTTTATGCTTAGTAAGTCCATATGAAATTAATAAGCAATTACTAACATGCTTTTCAAGATAAAACACTATAATTGTACAATTACACATGTTCAGGTTAAGCTATTTTATCGACTTATTGTTACTAAATCATTCATATATGGAGCTAAAAAACTCCAAATTTAGTTTTTTTAATTTTAGTTGAAACTAGACTCATATACCTTTCTCCTATAAAATTTCCAGAATTTTTGGTTCAGCCAATTAGTACAGTTTATTTATTAAAGTTTCCCCTGTTTCGCTGTCCAACAGTTCTGACCTCTCTTCATTAAAAATTATTTATCTCATATTTCGGGACTTAGATGATGTTCCTGTCCATTTCTCCTGAAATTAGATTCATTTAGTATTCTATTCATATAAATTATAACTTATAAATATTTTTGTAAAATTTTTAACGATTTTTCCAAGTCAAAACAGGGGATCTCGAATTCATTCTGACATTGTCTCACAAAAATTAGAATATAACATAATATAGAACTTTTTTTCTCCCTATGTTTCTTTTATATGAAAATAGACTCATTAATATTTAATTCCATAATTTTTTTGAAATTTAATTCAACTTACACAATATTTGGTAAATTTTCAAAGTCATGCAACTACTGCTGTCCAACACTATTTTACTACTAAAATTCACTCTTACATAATTTCACTTAATCCATTTTGTCTTATCGAAGTTCACTCAAATATCAAGCACATTGCTCATAATTTTCATAAACATAAACCTACACTTATTCATCATATAATCATGTTCACATGTATCTTTACTTAATCGATTTTCCCATTGAACTCTTCGGAATAATCACTGATACTCAATTGCCTGCACATATTTTCACACTTGTAGACAAGGCTATCTGGTACGCATAGTAGCTTGCACTTAGTACTACACATGCGACCAATTATCCGGTACACGTAGTAGCTTGCACTTAGTACTACACACGTGACCTAACCATCTGATACACGTAGTAGCCTGCACTTAGTACTACACACGTGACCTCACAATAGATCATTCGTATCGTTTCTATTCCGAAGGCTCAACCGGGAAATTCCTCACTTTCCAACATGTTACAAATTTATTCATAGTCTTTTTTCAATTTGCAATTTACAACAAATAATCATTCTATAGGCAGCAATATTTCATATGATAACAAAATATAATAAATAAAAAGAATCGATAAATTATTTACATACAAACTTGTCGAAATCTCATCAGGTACAACCGTGTAGCAATTCATACAACCCATGTAATAGTAATTTAACATTCAATTCATGTAACAATAATTTGCCATTCAATTTCACATGACACAACAAGCATTACATTTTCCATATCATACACACCATCCATCAACTTCTCCTAAACATATTAAATCATACAATTTATGCCATAACAATAAAAAATTAAAATTCAAGTATGGTATTGCATTATTATTAACACACGAACTTACCTCGTATACAAAAATGACCATTTTTACCATTTTGTCCACAACTTGATATTTTACCGATTTTAGCCCGAATTTCAATTTTCCTTGCTCTATCATTACAAATATAGCCTAATTAGGACTCACATTATTCAAATTGACCCAAAATCATATTTTGGCAAAATTATAATTTTTCCCCTAAACTTTGTCAAAATTACATTTTTGCCCCTAGGCTCGTAAATTAAACTTCATCCTATTTTCTTATGTTTTATGACATGTTGATCATTTTCCCTTCTATAGAAACATCAAATTCACACTCTAACATGTACTTATGAACATTAGGTATTTTTATCGATTATGTCGTTTTACTCATTTTTACGTAAAATCGCTTAATAAAAGTTGCTTAACACAATTTCAAGCTTCATATTCTACCATAAAACATCAAAATAAACACATTTCACCTATGGGTATTTTTCCAAATATAAACCCTAGGTTAAATTATTGCTAGAATAAGCTTAACCAAGTTACCGGGATTTCAAAAATGTAAAGAACTTTAAAAACGGGGCTAAGGAGCACTTACAATCGAGCTTGGGAGTTTGAACAAACCTTAACCATGGCTGCTTCTATAGAAACGGTTGAATGAAGAAGATGATAGCTAATTTGGCTTATTTCCCTTTTAATTCTTTTAATTATTAGTTTACCAAAATACCCCTAACTTAAAAATATTTTATTACACCCATTTCATGTCTATTTTTGTCTAGAAATTAACCAATGGTCTAATTACCATTTAAAGACCCTCAATTTAAAATATCATTACAATTAGACACCTTTAGTATGTAGAACTCAACTTTTGCACTTTTTATGATTTAGTCCTTTTGACTAAATTAAGTGTCCGAATGTCAAAATTTTAGAACGAAATTTTCACGAAATTATTCCGTGAAATCGTAGACCATAAAAATATAATAAAAAAAATTTTCGTCGTCGGATTTGTGGTCCTAAAACCACTGTTCCGACTATGTCCAAAATCAGGGTGTTACATGAGCAGATTTTTGGGCTTTTATTTTGTCTTTTATGCCTTAAAACACCCAAATAACCAAAATGCCCTTTTTACTAACCATTCAATTTTTACCCTTCCATGTCTAGTTTTGTCCATACCAAAATATGATGGTCTATTTTCCATATAAAGACCTCTAGTTTAAACCCTCATTTCAAACAAGTACTTATATTTTAGAACTCATATTTTGCAATTAATGTTATTTAATCCATTAATAAAATTCGGCACTTTATCAATAAAATTTACTTAACAAAATTTGCACACAATCACTCAAACATATCATGGACTCTAAAATAGTCATAAAATAAATATTTCTACTTCGAATTTGTGGTCTCGTAACCACTGTTCTGACTAGGCCCTATTTCAGGCTGTTACAACTTAACCCTCTTAGGTTTATCCAAGTTCAACTTAAAAGTTTTTAGGGACTCTATCAACTCATCAATCTTCAAGCTATCTAGATTTTTGGCCTCTTTAATTACAATCACTTTAATTGAGAATCCTTCAGGTAATGACCTTAAAACTATTTTCACTAGCTTTGAGTTGGAGTACTCTTCTCCAAGGGTGAATGCCTTGCTAAATAGGTTGTATAGTTGAGCATAAAAATCTCCTACCGCTCAACGTATTACCTTCCTAAAGTCTTAAACTTGGAAATATGTTTGGACTCTTTCATATCAATAACAAAAAATATGGAATACATGACCTTAGAGTTTGCATTGGAAACTCTATTTTCTTTAGTTGTTGACTACCTCTAGACATACCAACGTCCAGAGTAAGAATCCTCCACAAAATATATCAAATAGGCAGTGTCCACAAGTATACGGGTTAGGTTGTAATATAGTTACAAAAAAGCAGGTGAGTACTCCGAGGATTGTACCCCAGGGATGTGATACTAAATTAATCCTAACCTAAGCAAAAATAAAGCTGATCTGCCACGAATTACACTATTATTTATATCATTTTTGCACTTAACTTGTAACACCCCTAACCCATATCCGTCGTCAGACTAGGGTTAAAGGCGTTACTGGACAAATCTAAACATCTTGCACTTATTTCTAAATCACCATATCATTATAAACATATCATTTCTTACTTATCAAACATACCAATTAGGCCAACTTAAGAGGCCATACCTACCAATATTTACAAGTCAAGTCTCATGGCTAATCACAACACAAAACATACCAAAATGACAATAGCCGATACATGCCATATACCATATATACAACTCTCAAAATGGTACCAAAATAGATGTTTGATAGTGTGATTAATGTCGCTGACGATCCCCAAATCCGAGCTAGCTTTATAACACTGTAAAAAGAGAACATTTCACATAATCAGCTTTAAAGCTTAGTAAGTTCGTACCATAAATAATCAGCAGTTTATAATATACGAAACATCAACTAATAAACACTTAATAATGCACAATTCATCCATCAATTCTATTCTATCTCATTTAATATATTCATACAAATTCATCAAGCTTCATACACATAGTATCATCTACCACATAGGTATCGAACATACCTGAACTTTCCCGTATTTATTCATTTCAACCTTAACTCTAATTCAAATACATTAATTCATTCGGAAGTCTTTCCATGCTTTAAGAATTACCACATTTAGTGCATCAGTGATTTTCTGAAGCCGTAACAATCTCGCAAACTTAGTTCCATTTCAATAAACCAAAGATATCTCGATGTCGCACACTTAGTGCCATTTGTAGCCGAAGCTATTTGAAACCGCACACTTAGTGCCGAACTTAATTGATTATCATCATGCTCAAACCGTAATAAAATATCTATACAATTTATGCATTATCAAAGCATTAAAACATAACCATAACATCATTTATCACGTACGAACTTACCTCGTACTCGGAATAGACAATTTGGATCGCTTACTCGATAATCTTCAATTTTCCTCGATCTAAATCCAAATTCCCCTTTTCTTGATCTATATGTATTCAAAATTAACCCTTTTAATCACCAACACATTCAATTCAATCCATATATACATATTTAGGGAATTTTACAAATTAGCCCTCACATTTTCACATTTTAACACTTTAGTCCCTAATTCATAAAATTACAAATTACTCAAAATTTCTTTATACAATTGCCTAGCTGAATTTTACCCTAGTCCATATAAGCCACACATTTCATTTATTTCACATTTTAATCACTAAATTTCTCATTTTCACAATTTAATCCCTAATATGCATTTTTACTCAAAATCACTTTACAAAACATGCATATCAAGCACTAAGCTTTCATATTTCATCATTTAACATCAAAAAACTCATGAATCCATCAACGGAATATTTCAAAATTATTAACCAATTCAAAAATTAGGGCGTGGGCTATCTAAATTAAGCTGCAACGAGCTCAAAAACATAAAAATCATTAAAAATCGAGTCAAAATAGACTTACAATTTGATCCTACAATGGCCGGATGTTTTCAAGCTCTCCCAAACCCCATTTTCTCTCTTTCAATCAGTTGAATGAAGAATATGACACCAAATTAACTTTTTGTTTTATTAATTAACTTTTATTTTACAAATTACCTTAATAACCTTAAGTTAAAACATTAAAAATCACATAATATAAGCCCATAATTGTCCACTAGCATTAATAATGGTCCATTTACCTTTTAAGGACCTCACATTTAAAAAGACATAACAAATAGGCACACTTAACAAATTGAAGGCCACCTTTACTTTTTACGCGATTAGGTCCTTTTTGCAAATTAAGCACACAAATGATTAAATTTTCATACGAAACTTTCACACATGCTTAACCACATACTGTAAACACAAATAATATTATTTAAATATTTTTGACTCGAATTTATGGTCCCCGAAACTACTATTCCGACTAGGGTTTAAATTGGGCTGTTACAACTCTCTCCCTTAGGGATGAAAATCCCCGAAAATCTTACCAGAGAATAGGTTTGGATATTGCTTTCTCATAGCATTCCTCGGGTTCCCACGTAGCTTCTTCAACCCCGTGCCTATGCCACAACACTTTCACTGATGCTATTTTCTTATTTCTCAACTCTTCGATCTCACTAGCTAAAATCTGTATCGGTTCTTCATCATAAGACATATCAGGTTGAACTTCAACCTCAGTTGGGGAAATAACATGCGAAGGATCTGATTTGTATCTTCGTAACATCGATACATGGAACACATTATGACTCTTTTCAAATTCTGGTGGCAACAACAATCTATAAGCAACTGGCCTGATACACTCGAAAATCTCATACAGCCAGATGAACCTCGGACTCAATTTGCCTTTTCTGCCAAATCGAAGTGCTTTCTTCTACAGGGATACTTTCAGAAACACTTTATCACTGATTTCAAACTCAATATCTTTTCTTTTCAAATCTGCATACGATTTCTGACGATCTGCAGATGATTTCAAACTATCTCGTATCACTTTCACTTTTTCTTCTATTTCTCTGATCAAATCAATCCTGTGAATCTTATTCTCACTAAGCTTTGTCCAGTATAACGGTGTTCGACATTTCCGACCATATAAAGCCTTGTAAGGAGCCATTTTGATACTCGATTGAAAGCTATTCAATCAATGACAAGTATCATTCTCACGTACATTCAAATTTAAGAATATAACATCTCAACATATCCTCGAGTATCTGAATAATCCATTTGGATTGACCATCCGT
This sequence comes from Gossypium hirsutum, assembly GCF_007990345.1. Classification (NCBI taxonomy): domain Eukaryota; kingdom Viridiplantae; phylum Streptophyta; class Magnoliopsida; order Malvales; family Malvaceae; genus Gossypium; species Gossypium hirsutum. The sequence goes on from NC_053425.1 coordinate 72,751,085, forward strand.
CTGTGGGTGGAAAGCAGTGCTAAAATTTAATTTCATACCTAATACATCTTGCAGTTTCTTCCAAAATCATAATGTAAACCTAGGATCTCTATCCAAAACAATAGAAATAGGTACTCCGTGTAATTTCACAATTCGAGAAATATACAACTCAGCAAGCTTATCAAGTGAATAATCTGTTCGAACCAGAATGAAATGAGCCGATTTAGTTAATCTGTCAACAACAACCCAAATTGCATCTTTCTTACTCGGTGGCAGAGGTAAACCCAATACAAAATCCATTGTAATTCTATCCCATTTCAACTCTGGAATCATAATTGGTTGCGACAAACTAGATGGCACCTAATGTTCAGCTTGAACTTGCTGACATATCAAACATTTCAAAACAAAATCAGAGATATCTCTATTCATTCTAGACCACCAATAATGCTGTTTCAAATTTATACATTTTTGTACTACCCAGATGTATAGATAAACGATTGTTATGAGCTTTGTTCAAAATGATCTGAATCAACTCTGAATTTCTCAGAACATATCTCCTATCTCGAAATCTCAAGCAATCATCATTATCAATTCAGAATTCTAAATCAGGGTTCGAATCACATTGAGCTCGTTTTGCTATTATCTCATTATCAACCTTTTGAGCATTAGCAATTCACTGTAAGAACAAAGGTCTCGCTTTCAATTATGCTAAAACCGAACCATCATCAGACAAAGCTAAATAAGTATTCATGACACGTAATGCAAACAATGATTTTTGACTTAAAGCATCAACAATAACATTTGCTTTTACCGGATGATAAATGAAAACAAGCTTGTAATCTTTTATTAGATCTAGCCATCTTCTCTGTCTTAAATTCAAATCTTTCTAAGTCATCAGATTTTTGAAAATCTTATGATCAAAATATACGTGACATTTCTCACCAAACAAATAGTAGCACCAAATATTCAATGCGAATACAATAGCAGCAAGCTCAAGGTCATTGGTCGGATAGTTCTTTTCGTGAGGTTTTAACTAGCTCGAGGCATAAGCTATGACTTTTTCTTCCTGCATCAAAACACAACCTAGTCTATTCAATGAAGCATCACTGTAGATCACAAATTCTTTACCCGATTCTGGTTGTACTAACATCGGAGCTTCAGTCAATAAGGCTTTCAACTGATCAAAGCTTTTCTGACACTTTTCAGACCAATTGAATTTCACATCTTTCTGAAGCAGTTTCGTCAATGGAGTCACGATCATCGAAAAGCCTTTTACGAATATCCTATAATAATCAGCAAGTCCCAGAAAACTGCGGACTTCAGAAACATTTCTCGGAGGCTTTCAATCCAGAATAGTCGAAACTTTGCTTGGATCAACTCGAATACCAGATGTTGATACAATATGGCCCAGAAAACTGACCTCTCGTAACCAAAATTCACATTTACTGAACTTCGCAAACAATTGCTTATCTCTCAAAGTTTGTAGCACTATTCTCAGATGTTCGGCATGCTCAGTTTCATCACGTGAATAAATCAAAATGTCATCAATGAATACGACAACAAATCGATCTAAATACTGTCTGAAAATTCTGTTCATCAAATCCATAAAAACAGCAGGCGCATTCATTAATCCAAAAGGCATAACTAAAAACTCGTAGTGGCAGTACCTAGTTCGAAAAGCAGTTTTTGGAATATCGAAATCTTTTACTCGCAACTAATAATATCTCGATCTGAGATCTATCTTTGAAAACACAGTAGCTCCTTTCAACTGATCATACAAATCATCTATCCGCGGTAAAGGATATTTGTTCTTGATCGTCATTTTATTGAGCTGTCGATAATCAATGCACATTCTCATAGTTCCGTCTTTCTTTTTCACAAATAAAACCGATGCACCCTAGGGAGAATAACTCGGTCGTGCGAAGCCTCTATCTATGAATTCTTGATATTGAGCTTTCAACTCTTTTAATTCAGTCGTTGCCATTCTCTATGAAGCTATCAATATTGGCGTTGTATCCAGCATTAACTCAATACCAAAGTCAACCTCTCGGATTAGTCGTAAACTCGATAACTCATCAGGAAACACGTCTGAATATTCACAAACAACTGGAACTGATCCAATCTTCCTTTCAATCACTTTCGTCTCAAGCACATAAGCTAAATAAGCTTCACAACGCTTTCTCACATATTTCTGAGCTAGCATCACTGAAATCACTGCCGACAATCCGTTCAAACCATTTGATTCAATTCGAATAATCTCATTACTCTGACATCTCAAATCAATCATCTTTCATTTACAATTCACGACCACATCATGCAACGTTAGCCAATCCATACCAAGAATTATGTCAAACTCATCAAATGGTAACAACATCAAATCGGCCGGAAAATAATTATCTCGAATCATCAATGGAAAATTCTTGCACACTTTATCAACCAATACACACTTGTCTAAGGGTTTGATACTCTAATTACAAATTTAGTAAACTCTATAGACAAAGTCTTATTAGATACTAAATTCAAACATATATACGAATGAGTAGACCCTGGATCTATCAATGCAATAACTTTAGTATCATAGAGAGTAAAAGTACTGGTAATAACATTTGGAGATGACGCTTCTTCACGTGCTTGAATAGTGTAGGCTTGTGCAGGTGCTCTAGCATCAGATCTAGTTGTAGTGTCTCGCGTCACACCTCTACCACCATTCACATTTCTCGTGTTTCTTGGTGGTCTACCTCTAGCTACAGTTTTACTCGGCCTCATGTTCTGATCATTATCTTTTTCAGCTAGCTCTAGGTAATCTTTTATAAAGTGATCTTGTGGACCACAATTGTAACAAGCTAGGTTATTACTTTTTCCCCAGTAATCTCCAAAATTTCGTCTTCCACATTGTTGACACTCAAGCTTAACATCTTTTATGTTGCCAATGCTCAATATTGATGTGGCTTGAGCTTTAGGATTAGTGTATTGCTTCCCACGATCTCTATTCTGATATCCTATTGAAGTTGTCGATCGATTAAAGTAATCTCTTGATTTCTTCGACGAGGAATGATAAGATTTATTTATCAATCTCTTCCTCGAATCTCTTGCCTCTGTATCAACTTTTCTCTTTTCTTTGCTGAGGTTCTCAGCTTTACAAGCCCTCTCAACCAGCACTACAAATTCTTTTGGCTCAAGTATCCTGACTACTAGTTTTATATCTTCGTTCAATCCATCAACAAATATTTTGCACATAATCTCTTTAGTAGACACGTATTCCCGAGCATACTTGCTTAAACGTATAAATTCTCTTTTGTATTCTGTAACAGTCATCCGACCCTGTTTCAACTCCAAAAACTCTTTATTTTTCTGATCGAGGAATCTCTGGCTTATGTACTTCTTTCGAAACTCAGTCTGAAAGAATTCCCAGATAACTCGTTCTCTAGGAACCATCGATGTCAATGTTTTCTACTAGTGATATGCATTATCTCTAAGCAAGGATACTACGCATTTAATACATTCGTCTAGAGTACAAGACAACTCATCGAATACTCAGATAGTGTTCTCAAGCCAGAACTCAGCACTCTTATCATCATCATCAACCGTAGCTCGAAACTCTTCAGCCTCGTGTTTACGAATCTTATCAATAGGTGGCTTACTCAATCGAATCAGATCTATTACTTGTGGCACAACCGGAACTTGTTGAGGAACAGATGGGTGTGGAGGTTGTTGAGCAGACGGATTTGTTCTTACGAACCCCGTAAACCACTCAGTCATCATTTGAAAGAAGGCTTGCTTGGCCTTTCCTTCCTGACTACTAGATATCAGCCTAGATTTGGCCGGTGCTGCCCCTTGAGCGGGAGCAGGGCATTGCTCTCAACATCATCAGCTATCTCTCGTTCGAGATATATTTTCTATATGAAAAAAACATTTTTAATTGTGAGGAATCATCACACTATCGCAGTTCATATGTATATGGCATGTATAGCTAGACTTATATACACTACATTAGTCCTAGAATCGACTAAACCGTAGCTCTGATATCAACCAAATGTAATATCCCTAACTCATATCCTTCATCAGACTAGGGTTAAGGTGTTACTGGACAAATCTAAACATCTTGCATTCATTTCTAAATCACCACAGCATTATAAACATCACATTTCTTACTTATCAAACATACCAATTAGGCCAACTTAAGAGGCCATACCTACAAATTTTTACAAGCCAACTCTCATGGCTAATCACAACACAAAACATACAAAAATGACAATAGCCTATACATGCCATATACCATATATACGACTCTCAAAATGGTACCAAAATAGATGTCTGATAGTGTGATTGATGTTGCTGACGATCCCCAAATCTGAGCTAGCTTTATAACACTGTAAAAAAGAGAACATTTCACACAATAACCTTTAAAGCTTAGTAAGTTCGTACCAAAAATAATCAACAGTTTATAATATACGAAACATCAACTAATAAACACTTAATAATTCACAATTCATCCATCAATTCTATTTTATCTCATTTAATATATTCATACAAATTCATCAAGCTTCATACACATAGTATCATCTACCACATAGGTATCAAACATATCTGAACTTTCTCGTATTTATTCATTTCAACCTTAACTCTCGTTCAAATACATTAATTCATTCGGAAGTCTTTCCATGCTTTAAGAATTCACACACTTAGTGCATCAGTGATTTGCCGAAGCCGTAACAATCTCCACACTTAGTGCCATTTCAATAAATCGAAGCTATCTCGGTATCACACACTTAGTGCCTCATGTAGCCGAAGCTATTTCAACTCGCACACTTAGTGCCATTTATAGTCGAAGCTATTTGAAACCGCACACTTAGTGCCGAACTTAATCTATTATCATCATACTCAAGCCGTAATCAAATATCAATAAAATTTATACATTATCAAAGCATTAAAACATAACCATAACATCATTTATCACGTACGAACTTACCTCGTACTCGGAATAGACAATTTGGATCGTTTACTCGATAATCTTCAATTTTCCTCGATCTAAATCCAAATTCCCCTTTTCTTGATCTATATGTATTCAAAATTAACCCTTTTAATCACCAACACATTCAATTCAATCCATATATACATATTTAGGGAATTTTACAAATTAGCCCTTACATTTTCACATTTTAATACTTTAGTCCCTAATTCATAAAATTACAAATTACTCAAAATTTCTTTATACAATTGCCTAGCTGAATTTTACCCTAGTTCATATAAGCCCACACATTTCATTTATTTCACATTTTAATCACTAAATTTCTCATTTTCACAATTTAATCCCTAATATGCATTTTTACTCAAAATCACTTTACAAAACATGCATACCAAGCACTAAGCTTTCATATTTCATCATTTAACATCACAAAACTCATGAATCCATCAATGCCATCTTTCAAAATTATTAACCAATTCAAAAATTAGGGCATGGGCTAGCTAAATTAAGCTGTAACGAGCTCAAAAACTAAAAATCATTAAAAATCGAGTCAAAATGGACTTACAATTTGATCCTACAATGGCCGAATGTTTTCAAGCTCTCCCGAACCCTATTTTCTCTCTTTCAATCGGTTGAATGGAGAAGATGACACCAAATTAACTTTTTTTTATTAATTAACTTTTATTGTACAAATTACCTTAATAACCTTAAGTTAAAACATTAAAAATAACATAATATAAGCCCATAATTGTCCACTAGCATTAATAATGGTCCATTTACCTTTTAAGGACCTCACATTTAAAAAGACATACAAATAGGCAAACTTAACAAATAGAAGGCCACATTTACTTTTTACATGATTAGGTCCTTTTTGCAAATTAAGCACACAAATGATTAAATTTTCATTCGAAACTTTCACACATGCTTAACCACATACTGTAAACATAGAAAATATTGCTTAAATATTTTTTGAATTTTATTTGTGGTCCTCGAAACCACTATTCCGACTAGGGTCTAAACCGGGCTGTTACATAACTTTAGATTGTTTAATAGTTAAATCAAAGCATCTTAGTATATATTTAGGTTTTCATACTTAAAGTAGTAATTTATGCTTTCTAGTAGTTTTTATTACATTTTATACGTCTAAATAAGGTTACACAGGCTTATAGGTCAAGTCAGGAGCTAAAGATGCATATTCCGGTCAAAATTGATGCCTATGTCGCAACACCAATACACTGATGTGTCTCAACATCGAACATAGAAGCTAAAAACAAGATCTGGAACGAAACTACCCTAGATGTCACGGCACGACCCTTGGATGTCGTGACATCGAAAGCTGATGTTGAACACTACAGGCCTGTGTTGCAACACTGCCCCTGTGCAGCCCAAAAAGTCCTTTCACGTGAAAGATGCATTTTGGAGGGAAATTAGGAGTATTTTTCCTAGTCAAACTCTAAGTACTTCAAGGACAACTGGGTACTTTAATATTTTGAGTTTAGGCTATATAAAAGTCATTGTAATAAGTTAAAACACATAATGGAAAGGAGACAGAAAATATATTTATGGTTTTTATTTTATTCTTAGTTTTTACTTAGTGTATTTTATGCTTTTGTAACCTGAGGGTTCTATTCCGAAGTGAGACTCCAGCGAGTAGAGATTGTTCTGGAGCTATGCTTTCATCGATAAATCCATGAAAATCTATTTTCCTTTATTCTATTCTTTATATATCTTTCTTTAACATTGTTTAAGTGAATGTTTGTCTAAAGATTAGAATCAATTTATGCTTTATTCATATCTCTCATGATTTATACTGTTCTAATCTTATTAATTTATTGAATGATAAAGTTTCTTAGTGGATCATCTGTTTGGGAGAGGAAGAACTTAAACCCTAGGCCTGAAAACCCTAGGAAGTCATTTAGGTGGGAATTAATCCAAAATTGGTATGGCCTATCTGTGAACACCTTAACCCGAACCGGTCTAGACTGTGAGGTCGGAAGATAAGTAGTTCTTGCTAACTTGTTATTCTAGTGGACGTATCGAAAGATCCTACTAGGATTTCGACTAGTTGATTGATTAGAACCCTACATCAATAATTAATTAGGTAAAATTATTGGATATATGCTAAAGGGATAGGAGAAGCCAATACATGAACTTAGGAGTAAATTTAAGTTTAATTCAATTTATTTAGTTTATTAATATTGTTATCATCTTGCTTCCATATTAACACTACTAATTCGTGACAAGTAGATTAGTAATTATTTCCTGTGATTGGTTTGATAATAGTCTTCCCCAAACTGCAATCTTTTAGGTACGATCTTCGTAGTACTTACCTATTTTGTTGTAACTATATTACAACCTAGCCCATATACTTGCGAACACCGCCTCAAATCTACATATGTAATTGCAGTATTCGCTCTCTAGATGTTGGTACGTTCGGAGGCGGTCAAGTTGTTGGCATCGTTGCCGGGCATTGCAACGGTGATTATTGTTATTGAATCAATTACTTATGAATAATATTAGTCAAAAGACGAATGAGCTATCATTAACTGTGTTATTTTTATTCTCAAAATTTATTTACTTACTTTTTTATTATTCACCTTGTTGGCTAAACAATTTAATTATGGAAAATTTTGATTATAATTGGTTTAGTGATGAATGGACTTTTTGGGATGAGGAATGGAATTACATAATAGGTTGGTCAAACGGAACCGCGACAAACCAATAGAGCAATGATAAGGGGTTTGAGGATAATGAGTACTTATACGAACCACTTTATGATTCGTATGACAAAAACAACAATATACCCAGACACTCAGATGAATCTCTTTATGATCTGCATAAGATTCCTTTATGTGAAAATACTGAGCCATCCAATTCAGAAAGATTATCAAACATGTTAGACATGATGGAACAGGTGAGACAAATGCTCCAAGAAATATCTGAGGCGCAACCTCCAAGGGAAGAGGTCATGCATGATGTTCCCAACCTTGATCCAGAAGACCCTTGTTTTATCGTTGACCACCCTGAATTAGACAATAATTGTTAATAAGAGTTTGGAATCAGAGAACATAGGGATCAATTGAATATGACCGAAGTGGTCTCCGATCCAATTGACACAGTAGAAACAACCATAATAGTACAAGTAACTACTAACATATAACTTAAACTGATTTTGAATGAAAGTTTAGAGGAGCCGATATAGTTTTTAGTCATAATAGACAAGTTACCAGCTGAAAAGATCAATGAGTTCAACTCATTCTCACCTGACAAAGGAAACAAAGCTCGAATGATCAAAAATTCACGTGACATGAGAGGGAGGAAGCTCAAGGCAATAATACCCCAAAAAATGATTTGGGGTTGGTTCAGATTGAAACGCCCCTAACCCATCTCTGTCACCGGATTGAGGTCATAAGGTATTATGATAACTTTTCAAAAATTTAAAACTACTTACAAAACATATATTCAATTGAATTTACAAATTATCAATTCACAATCAATTCACATTAAACATACATTTACGAGCCTTAAACCTGGTTTATAGGGCCTTAAAAATAAATTGGAAACATTCTTAGGTCAATTCAAAATGGAAAAGTTAGGAAAAATTAAAAATTTTGAAAATAGGGGACACATGACTTTGTGGCCAAGTCGTGTGTCATAGCCGAGACCGTGTGAACATTCGAAGTCTAGATGCACAGCTTTGTCCCAGCCCATATGTCTACCTGTATGCATATTCAAATTAAGGTCACACGCCTGTGTCGTAGGCTGTGTGCCTGCCTGTGTGTGTATTTGATGTTGGGCCACACAGTCGTGTCGTAGGCAGTGTGCAAAACTGTGTTTGAAACTATTTTGGTACACACGGACATGTGGCAGAACGTGTGTACCTTGCACCTAAAAACATTAAGACACACAACTGTGTGGGTAGGCCGTGTGACAACCTGCGTCTTAGGCCGTGTGTACCCAAATATGCTTCCTAAATAAGGCATAAATCACACCTATCTTAGGTAACAAACCAAGCATAAAATATCCTTATAAACAAACAAAAAAAAACTTTCCAAACAAGAAAAACAAGTCAATTTCCTACAATTTATGTGCCTAACTAATGTGCCCTCATTTACACCACATTTAATTCATCAAACACAAGCCAACAATTCATTCATCCATTTCGTAACTAATATGACATTCAAAGGAACCTCAAACAAAGTTTAACCATTTTATATGTAACACCCCTAACTTGTATCCATTGTTGGAATAGGGTTATGAGGTATTACCGATCAAAACACAAAATATAGCATTCATTCTCATACATCATTCATTACAACCACATTGTCACTTATAAAGCCCTACGAGGCTTTAAACATGCTTTAGAAGTGGTTCGGGGCTAAACCGATAACATACGAAAAATTTTAGAAAACATAAAATTTTCAATAATACAAAGGTCACACACTAGTGTGAACAGACCTGTGCTTCCCATGGCTAGTAGACACGCTTGTGTCTTAGGCTATGTGGAAACAGGGCATCTACTGACTTGCATCACATGACTGAGGACACGCCCGTGTGCCAGACCGTGTAAAAACTGGAGAGTATACCAACTTGGGTCAACGGCCAACCACACGCCCGTGTGCCTAGCCCGTGTGCACTACAAAATGGCCGCACACACGACCGTGTGCTAGGCTATATGCCAATTAGGGGGTATACTGACTTATCCACATGGCCAGTCACATGCCCGTGTCTGAGACCGTGTGGAGCATACTGACTTCAATTCAATTTCAACACCAGGGGACACATGGCCGTGTAACCTAACCGTGTGTCACACACAGCTGAGACAGACGCCCTTGTCTCTGCCTGTGTGGACAAAAGTAGGCCATTTGTATAGCCAATTTGCCACCCTTTTTACACATACCTAAGTAAACTCAATAGATATCATTTTAAGTTACAAACATACAGCCAAAGTTCATCAACCAATATATAATCATACCATATCCATTTCAACTAAATTCAATACTCAATTCTATACCATTTACCTATTCAAATACTAAATAATTTAACTTGCTTTACTAAGCATAATTCACATGTATAATTCATTTAGCGAAACCAATCCAAACATACATAACCATTTCAATCCCATTCATTCATTATAAGTCTATTACCAAACATTAAAAGTAGAACTATTTGTGCATTCATAAGCGTCATCAAGTTTATCATTTTATGCCAACTCAAATGGCCAAATTACGCATCCATAAAACAAACTAAGTTGACACAACCCTATACATGCCATATACCATATATACATGATTTCAAAAATACCAAAATAGATGTTCGATAGTGCGATGATGTCTTTGATGATCCCTGAATCCGAGCTAGCTTCGTAGAACTATAAAACATAAAAAAATTAAACAAAGTAAACTATAAAGCTTAGTAAGTCTGTATGTGAACATGAAATAATCGCAACATTCATTAGCAATTCAAAATAGATAATATCATTAACATTTAACGCATCAATTCATAAGCTTACATCAAATTTATTCCTAACATCATTCATGAGTTCTCAACTTCATCTAACTCGATGTTTGAATAGTTTTCTGTACATACTTGTACAGATACATTTCTATTACTCATCAATACTCTTATCAAACCTCTTCGGTTTATAAGTGCTTACGATACAAATTCATCAATATTCCGATGTCATAGTCCAACTATGGTCTTACACATACATTGCCAAGGCCCTGTCGTGGTCTTTCATTCACATGTCTTAACCCAGTTATGGTCCTATTATTCAATTGTCATAGCCCAGCTATGGTCTTATTTGGCAACTTGCTTTACTCAACTCATACATTTCATTTTATATCTCAACATTTATCAAATAGAATAATTTCTATCTCAATTTCATCCACAAAATAGATAGGTAACCATTTAAGTTCAATTATACAGACTTACCTCGTATACGAAATTGACAGATCGGGTCGACTACTCGATAACCTTGCTTTTCCCCCGAGCTAAATCTGAATTCTTTCTTTCTTGATCTATATGAATTCAAAATTAACTTATTCAATCACATATTCTTCCAATTTAGTCCAAAAATACACACTTGGCATTTTTACACATTAGCCCCTAAACTTACACATTTAATCAATTTAGTCCCTATTTCACAAATACACAAAATTCACATAATTTCTTTAAACCCAAGCTTGGCCAAATTACATATAGGTCCTTAGAAGCCTAAAAATTTCATTTATTTCCTATTTAAACCACTCAATTTTCATATTTCACAATTTAATCCCTATTTGACATTTTTGTAAAAAATCACTTTACAAAACATGTAAAACTATCATCAAACATTCATATTTCAACATTAAACATCAAATAACCCATAGATTCAACAATGGCAACTCTTAAAATCTTTAACAGTTTTAAAATCTAAGGTACGGGCTAGCTAGATTGAGCTACAACGATCTCAAAAACATAGAAATCATCAAAAATCGAGCAAAAACTGTACCTTAATCAAGCTAGATATTGGTCAAACCTTTGAAACCCTTTAATGGAGTTTTTCTTATCTTAATTTTGGTTGAGGAAGAAGATGAACACCAAATTTTTGCTTTTGTTTTATTTAATTATAACTTAATAACTAATTTACCATATTAACCTTAGTATGAAACATATAAAATCATATAATGGATGTTCATTAATGTCCATTAACCTTTAAAATGGTCTAATTACCTTTTAAGGCCATCACATTTAAAAGCCAAGGCCAATTGACACCTTTAACAATTAGAATACAACTTTTGCATTTTACGCGATTTAGTCATTTTTCTCAAATAGAGCAATTAAATGATAAAATTAGCTAACGAAATTTTTACACGTATTAAATAAAACATAAAATAATACTAAAATAATTTTTCAACATTGGATTTGTGATTCTGAAACAACTGTTCTGATTTAGCTAAAACCTGGCTATCACAACTCTCCCCCCTTAGAGATTTTCTTCCCCGAAAATCTTACCAGTGAATAGGTTCGGGTATTATTTTCTCATAGCATTCTCAGGTTCCCATGTAGGTTCTTCAACGCCATGTCGATGCCATAATACTTTCACTAATGCGATTCTCTTATTTCTCAGCTCTTTAATATCTCGAGGTAAAATTCAAATCGATTTTTCAACATATAACATATTAGACTGAATTTCAACCTCGGTCGGGGAAATGACATGTGAAGGGTCAAATTGATATCGTCTAAGCATCAACATGTCAAACACATTATGTATTTTCTCTAACTCAGACAGTAAAGACAGTCGATATGCTACTAGCCCAATTCCCTCGATATTTTCATACGGTCTGATGAATCCCGGACTCAATTTCCCTTTTCGAACAAACTGCAATATCTTGTTCCACTATGACACTTTCAAGAACACTTTATCCCCGATTTGGATCTCAATATCTTTCCTTTTCAAGTTTGCTATGATTTCTGTCAATCTAAAGCTGCTTTCAGACTATCGCTAATTACTTTCTCTTTTTCTTCAGTCTCTCTGATCAGATCAATCCCGTGAATCTTGTTCTTACTAGGTTCAGTCCAGTACAAAGTGTTCAGCATTTATGGCAGTATAGAGCTTCATACGGCGCCATCTCTATACTCGATTGGAAGCTATTATTGTAAGAAAATTCAATCAGCGGTAGATATTTCTCCAAGATATCTTCAAACTCAAGAATACAACATCACAACATATCCTCAAGTATCTGAATAACTCGTTCGGATTGACCATCTGTTTGAGGCTGAAATGCAGTGCTAAAATGCAGTTTTGTACGTAAAGCTTCTTGCAATTTCTTCCAATATCGATAAGTGAATCTCGGATCCCTATCTGAAACAATAGATAATGGCACTCCTTGCAATCGAATAATCTCTAAGATATACAACTCAGCCAATTTATCAAGTAAGAAATCTGTACGTACCAGAATGAAATGAGCTGATTTTGTCAATCTGTCAACAACAACCAAGATCGTATCTTTCTTTCTCAGAGATAAGGGCAAACCTGATACAAAATCCATTGTTACTCTATCCCATTTCCACTTTGGGATCATAATAGGCTGTAATAAACCTGACGGCACTTGATGTTCAGCTTTGACTTGTTGACAAATAAAACATTTTGAAACAAATTCTGAGATATTTCTTTTCATGACATGCCAAGAATAAAACTGTTTCAAATCATTATATATTTTCGTGTTTCTCGGATGTACTGATAAACAACTATTGTTTGCTTTGTTTAGAATCTTCTGAATAAGCTCAGAATTTCTTGGTACACAAATTCTATCACGAAACATCAAACAATCATCAGAATCTAATCAAAACTCTAAATTAGGAGTCGACTCACACTGAATTCGTTTTGCTTGAAATTTATTATCAAACTTTTGAGCTTCAAAGATTTGCTGTAATCGCTGATATTTTGTTCGGGTCAACTCGGATACACGCGACTGAAACTATATGTCCCAGAAAACTAACCTCTCGTAGCCAAAACTCACATTTACTAAACTTTGCAAACAACTACTTCTCTCTCAAAGTTTGTAGTATGATTCTCAAATGCTCCGCATGTTCAGATTCATCATGACAGTAGATCAAAATGTCATCAATAAATACAACTACAAATTGGTCTAAATACGGCCTAAAAATTTGACTCATCAAGTCCATAAAAATAGCAGGTGCATTGGTAAGTCCGAAAGACATGACAAGAAATTCATAGTGTCTGTACCTTGTTTTAAAGGAAGTCTTAGGCACATCGGAGTCTTTAATTCACAACTGGTAATAACCCATCTCAAATCAATTTTTGAAAACATTGTTGTCCCTTTTAACTAATCAAACAAATCATCTATTTGTGGCAAAGGATATTTATTCTTGATCTTTACTTTGTCAAGTTGTCAATAGCCTATAAACATTCACATCGTGCCATCTTTCTTTTTCACGAATAACACCGGTGCACCCCAAGGAGAAAAACTCAGTTTGGCAAAACCTCTATCTGTTAATTCTTGCAAATGAGCTTTTAATTCTTTTAACCCTATCGGAGCCATTCTGTACGGAGCTATTGATATTGGTGTTGTACCCGACACTAATTCAATACCAAACTCAACCTCTCTGATACGTGGTAAACCCGGTAACTCTTCAGAAAATACATCTGGATACTTGCACACAACTGGTACTGATTCAATCTTTGTCTCTGTCACTTTCATATAAAGTATATAGGAAAAATAAGCTTCACATCCTTTTCTCACAAATCTTTGTGCTAACATAGACGAGATCACAACTGGAAAACTATTCAGATCATCAGATTCAATTCTAATAGTCTCATTGTTCTAGCATTTCAGTTTAATTGTCTTTTGTCTACCATCCACTATAGCATTACGAATCGCTAGTCAATCCACCCCCCAAATCATATCAAATTCTTTGAATGGCAAAAAAATAAAATTAGCCAAAAAATAGAAATCCTGATGCATTAACGAACAATTCTTGCAGACTTTGTCAACCAAAACACATTTTCCTAAAGGGTTCGATACTCTAATCACAAATTCAGCTTACAGGAAAAGTCTTACTGGATACTAAATTCATACATATATAAGAATGAGTTGATCTTGGATCTATCAATGCAATCATATTAGTATCATAGATAGTGAAAGTACCAATGATAACACCTGGAGATAACGCTTCTTTACGAGCGTGAATAGCATAGGCTCTAGCAGGTGCTCTAGCATCGGATCTTGCAGCAGTATCTCGAGTTGCACCTCTACCGCTACTCACATTTCCAACATTATGGAATGATCTTCCTCTCATAGTAGGGTTGCTCGATCTTACATTCTGAGACTTATCTTTCTAATCTAGTTCAGGACAATCTTGAATGAAATGTTCATGTGAGCCACATCCAAAACAAGCTTTATCATTCAATCTACACTCTCCAAAATGTCATTTTCCACATCATCCACATTCAGATTTATTTGATCTAACATTACCCACACTTGCCACTAACACAACTGGAGTTTTTGAACTTGTAATTTGCTTCCCACGATCTCTACTAGAGTATTCCACTAGTGTATTTGATCAACTAAACAAATCTCAAGATTTTTTGATGAAGAGTGATACAGCTTACTCATTGATCTTTTTCTCAAGTCTCTAGCTTCTAAATCATCTTTTCTCGTTTCTTTGCTAAGATCCTCAGCTTTACAAGCCCTTTCAACCAAAACGACAAATTTTTTCAACTCTAAAATTCCAACTAGTAGTTTTATATCTTCATTCAATCCGTCAACGAACTTTTTACACATAATCTCCTCAGTAAACACATACTCTCGAGCATACTTGCTTAACTGTACAAACTCTCTTTCATACTCGGTGATAGTCATGCAACCCTATTTTAACTTTAAGAACTCTTTATGATTTTGATCAAGAAATCACTGACTTATGTATTTCTTTCGGAACTCTGTCTAAAAGATTTCCCAGGTCACTCGTTCACTCGGTGCTACAGACACCAAGGTATTCCACCATTGATATGTAGTGCCTCTCAATAAAGATACAACATATTTAATACATTCCTTAGGAGTATAAGAAAATTCATTAAACATTCAAATCGTATTTTTGAGCCAAAACTCAGCTTTTTCAGCATCATCATCAACAATAGCCCGAAACTCTTCAGCCCCATGTTTACGAATTTTATCCACTGGTAGCTTGTTCAACCGTATCAGATCTACAACTTAGGAACAATAGGAATTTGTTGAGGCATAGGTGGGGTGGAGGTTGTTGAGCAGCCGGATTAGTACAAATGTATTACGTGAACCATTCGTTCATCATCTGGAAAAAGACTTCTTTAGCCTCACCTCCATGACTACTTGACACTGGTCTAGATTTAATAAGTGTTGTCCCTTGAGTGAGAGCTGGCGCATTACTCTCTACATCATCCGTTATAGCTCGTTCGGGATCCATTACTATACGAAAACACAATTTAAGCTGTCAGAAATCATCACACTATCATAGAGTATATATGGCATGTATAGTTAGACTCTCACACATGCTATGTTAGTCCTAGAATCGACTAAACCATTGCTTAGATACAATTAAAATGAAACACCCCTAACCCATACCTGTTGTCGAAATAGGGACATGAGGTATTACCTATCAAAACACAACATATAGCATTCATTCTCATACATCATTCATTACAACCACATTGTCCCTTATAAAGACCTACGAGGCCTTAAACATGTTTTAGAAGTGGTTCAGGACTAAACCGATAACATACGAAAAATTAAAAAAAAACATAAATTTTTCAATAATACAAAGGTTACACACCTGTGTGAACAGGTCGTGTGCTTCACATGGCTAGTAGACACGCCCGTGTCTTAGGCCGTGTAGAAATAGGGTATACACTGACTTGCATCACATGACCGGGAACACGCTCGTGTGCCAGGCCGTGTGAAAACTGGAGAGTATACCAACTTTGGTCAACGGCCAACCACACGCCCGTGTGTCTAGCCCGTGTGCACTACGAAATGGCCACACACACGATCGTGTGCTAGGCCGTGTGCCAATTAGGGGGTATACTGACTTATGCCACACGGCCAGTCACATGCCCGTGTCTGAGACCTTGTGGAGCATACTGACTTCAATTCAATTTCAACACCAGGGGACACATGGCCGTGTAACCTAACCGTGTGTCACACACGGCTGAGACACACGCCCTTGTCTCTGCCCGTGTGGACCACACAACTGAGACACTCGTGTGGACAAAAAGTGGCCATTTGCAAAGCCAATTTGCCACCTTTTTTTGCACATACCTAAGTAAACTCAATTAGTATCATTTTAAGTCACAAACATGCAGCCAAAGTTCATCAACCAATATATAATCACGCCATATCAATTTCAACTAAATTCAATACTCAATTCTATATACCATTTACCTATTTAAGTACCAAACAATTTAACTTGCTTTACTAAGCATAATTCACATGTATAATTCATTTAGCAAAACCAATCTAAGCATACATAAACGTTTCAATCCCATTCATTCATTATAGGTCTATTACCAAACATTAAAAGTAGAACTATTTGCACATTCATAAGCATCATCAAGTTTATCATTTTATGCCAACTCAAATGGCCAAATTACATATCCATAAAACAAACCAAATTGACACAACCCTATACATGCCATATACCATATATACATGATTTCAAAAATACCAAAATAGATGTTTGATAGTGTGATGAAGGCTCTGACTGTAACCTTCCAAACTCGGCCTAAACGTTATGGCTAGATTGAGAAGGCTACATTAGCCACCGAAATGGCTAAGCTAACTTACTTTACTTTTTAAGACTTGAAATAAACTCATTTTAGAGAAAATCATAGTTGTAGTTTGAGTTAGCTTAAAAGCATTCATTTTATTATTGACAGTGTTGTTTTAGAAAAAACCATTTGCCTGTCGCTCTTCTTTAAAAAAAAATTGGAAGTTAAAGTAATGCAACGAAAAAACCATTTTTCAAGTCATTTTGGAAAATTAGTTGCCTTATTGATTTCTTTTTTCAAAAATAGTTCCTTTGCAATGTAGTGGAAAGTAGGGAGCAGTATCAAATTTTACTTAAGCTCAATATCATGCATTATTAAGTAATTATTCTTGAGTAATTCATGCATGCAAAAATCCCCAAAAGAAAAGTTACCAAGCCACATACCAGAAATAATTAAAAATTACAAGCCAAAACCAATAAAGACTTAATAATACTTAATTAAAAATAATAATAATTGAAGGTCCAAGTTGATTCTCTAAATGCCAAATCCAGTCCTAATTTTGAGGTTTACCTGAAAAGTTAAACACTATTGGGGGGTGAGCTTATGAAAAGCTTAGTGTGAGTCGAATAATTATTTAATCGGACAAAAACATAAATATTGAATACATTGAAACATATTAGCATTAACAGAAGAACACAAAACCATCATTGGAATTTCATATCATTACATAGCCATTATCAAATTGATGTCAAACAGTGTATGAACATGGGATATCATTCATTCAAGTAACAATCACCATTCAGTACAACAAAATACAATACATAGCATAAATTAACAACATTCAAATATGTCGTGCACATGATGCAATGCAAAAAGGTTCCTAACCATACCATCCGCTACACACCACGAGTTCCCCATAATCCGTCTGTCAAACTCCAAAACATTATGAGCATAGCTCGATGTAGGAAAACCACCAAATAATCAATAATGCAGAAAATCTGTCGGATATCAAATAGTGCGATACAATCACCAATAACATATAATATGGGATAAAATCACCATTCCCCTCGGTACTCCAGATGTAGTGCACTGATTACGAATAATGCGGACTTAATTTGCCATCGGTACTCCATGGAACTCCTCCGTCTACCACAAAATCCCAAACAAATGCATATGCAATATGTCACACAATCTCATACATAATCACATACTTTCAGTAATTGGAAACAATGTTTCAATCTTTCAAATTACCATTGAGTTGGTATCAAACCATATCGTTCAATTTCACATACTTTATAGATTTTCATTATGCATAAATAGCACCCTTTTCAATACACAATATAACAAACATCTCATGCGTTTAAAGCATAGATAAGCTTAATATCTCAACACATTATATCATTCAGTCAAACATTCTCATATCTCTTAACTCAAATATGCAATTATGAACTCAATCAAACATTCATACTATCAAACTAGCAATTTTGCCAACATGTCAATCTTTTGAGGCTCAAAACATACCTGGTTCGGCCACTCACAAAATCAATAATTTGGCTATTAAAACAATCCAATCAACAAGATAATTTATCATATATAATGTAATATTTAACATTTTCAAAAAAAATTATGAGTTTAGGACCCACACCTTATTTTTCGCTTCCTCATAGCACACTAGTGAATCTTCCAATTTTCTTTAATAATTCCTTAAACGAACCTAAAAAAAATTTCAGTATAAATACAATAAATTTACCACTAAACCAGCCCCAAAAAACCCAATTATGAGTTCAAACCAATCGTTGGAATTATAACTATTTTATGAATCCAAACTAGTTAGATTCCTTACACTGTATCGATGCAAACCGTACGTACAACCGTTCTTCACCTTTACGGATGATTTGAGGCATTTTGGTCAGCACCTAATTCAATAATATACTGGAAAATCAGTAGCTAATTAATTATTAAATTCCTTCATTTAATCAAATCATAACATTTACCCAACAACTATGTCGAAATAACAAACTAGTTACCCTTAACTGCACTTACGCTTCACGATTTGTGGGATCCGAATGACTAATCGATCAAGAACGTTTTCCTTAATTGAAATGGGTTTAAAAACTGATTATGAGGGTTCAAGAACTCAAATTGATTCTGGAAAAATATAGGTAAGAACCAAGAAATAAAACAGCCCCTTTTCTTTCCCATAGGGGCACGTACCACAACTCGCAGTGGCCAAAATTAGAGCTGAATTTTAAAATGGTTTGAGATCTCATTAAATTCTGGAAAAATACCTTTAAAATCATTTAAAATCCCCCAAATTACAGATCTAGAAATTTAGGTTTTTAATGGACACGATTAATTAAGGAATTGAAGAGAGAAGAGACCTTACCCAAGCTAGTCGAGAGAAACAGCACTGTCACTTTCTTGGCAATATTCGAGATTGATCTTGGAGTTCAAGATTTCAGATTTGGGGCTGATTTTAATGATGAAAAATGACAGAAATATGGTGGAGAATATGTTCACAAATATTGTGGCAAAAAAAAAGAAGAAAGAAAAGAAAGAGACGTAAAAACTAGGTGTAGGCGACGACAACAATGGGAGAAAGAAAGAAAATTGAAGAGAAAAGAGGAGAGGAAGAGGGTGAATGGCTAGGGTAGGGATGGCACACACATTAAAAAAAATAAGGGATTTTGTAAAATTTAATTATTTCACAAGGGAAGTGATTTGAACTTGGGACCTCATTTAATTTCTATGCTTTCTCAAATTTATTTTAATCATTAGGATTTTTCCTCATTCTTGAAATAATTTTTCAATATTTATTTAAAAAAACAAGACATGCCACATACTAGGGTTTAAGGTAAAATTTGCAAAATAATAAAAATTGTGAGAGAGAAGGGATTTGAACCTGGGTTTCAAACAACGTTTCACTAACACTCAACCAACAAACCAATATCTCATTTATTTCCTAAAAATGTATAGATAATTTTAAAAAATTAAGGCATTATCACTCTCTTTCGATTCACAAACCCGATTCTACTAACCCCCAATTTTTGGGATGTTACACTGACAATCCCTGAATCCGAGCTAGCTTCGTAGAACTATAAAACATTGAAAATTAAACAAAGTAAGCTATAAAGCTTAGTAAGTTCGTATGTGAACATGAAATAATCGCAACATTCACTAGCAATTCAAAATAGATAATATCATTAACATTTAAAGCATCAATTCATAAGCTTACATCAAATTTATTCATATCATCATTCATAAGTTCTCAACTTCATCTCACTCAATGCTTGAAAAGTTTTCCGTACATAGCTGTACCGATACATTTCTATTACTCTTCAATACTCTTATCAGACCTCTTCGATTTATAAGTGCTTACGATATAAATTCATCGATATTCTAATGCCATAGTCCAACTATGGTCTTACACATACATTGCCAAGGCCCTGTCGTGGTCTTTCATTCACATGCCATAACTCGGTTATGGTCTTATTATTCAATTGCCATAGCCCGGCTATGGTCTTATTTGGCAACTTGCCTTACTCAACTCATACATTTCATTTAATATCTCAACATTTATCAAGTAGAATAATTTCTATCTCAATTTCATCCATCAAATAGATAGGTAACCATTTAAGTTCAATTATACGAACTTACCTCGTATACGGATTGACGGATCGGGTCGACTACTCAATAACCTTATTTTTCCCCCGATCTAAATCTGTATTCTTTCTTTCTTAATCTATATGAATTCGAAATTAACTTATTCAATCACATATTCTTTCAATTTAGTCCAAAAATACACACTTGGGAATTTTTACACATTAGCCCCTAAACTTACACATTTAATCAATTTAGTCCCTATTTCACAAATATACAAAATTCACATAATTTCTTTAAACCCAAGCTTGGTCGAATTACGTATAGGTCCCTAGCAGCCCAAAAATTTCATTTATTTCACATTTCAACTACTCAATTTGCATATTTCACAATTTAATCCCTATTTGACATTTTTGTCAAAAATCACTTTACAAAACATGTAAAACTATCATCAAGCTTTCATATTTCAACATTAAACATCAAATAACTCATAGATTCAACAATGGAAACTCTCAAAATCTTTAACAGTTTCAAAATCTAAGGTACGGGCTAGCTAGATTGAGCTGCAAGGATCTCAAAAACATAGAAATCATCAAAAATCGAGCAAAAACTGTACCTTAATCAAGCTAGATATTGGTCAAACCTTTGAAACCCTTTAATGGTATTTTTATTCTCTTAATTTCGATTGAGGAAGAAGATGAACACCAAATTTTAGCTTTTGTTTTATTTATTTATAACTTAATAACTAATTTACCATATTAATATTAGTATTAAACACATAAAATCATATAATGGATGTCCATTAATGTCCATTAACCTTTAAAATTGTTTAATTACCATTTAAGGCCATCATATTTAAAATTCAAGGCTAATTGACACCTTTAACAAGTAGAATGCAACTTTTGCATTTTACGCGATTTAGTCCTTTTTCTCAAATTGAGCAATTAAACGATAAAATTAGCTCACAAAATTTTCACACATATTAAATAACATACTGTGAACACATAAAATAATATTAAAATAATTTTCCAGCATCAGATTTTTGGTTCCAAAATCATTGTTCCGATTTAGCTAAAACCGGGTTGTTACATCATAATCAAGTTAAGAGCATATAACATTAACCACTCATTCATACTCAACCAAACTTCAACCAAATAGTCAAATATAACCAATCTCACCAAGTTGCCATATACAAAACATTTACCAACTCACAAAAACATTTATACACCTTCAAAAGAGTCAAGTTTATCAAACATGATTATTTCATTCATAACCATTTACAAGCTTTTGTTTTAAGACAAAACATAACTCAAAAGCTTATATGACATTCTATACAAGTAACCATTACTAGGTCTGACCACTTATCAAAAGACCATTACTTAAATATCATTATCCTAGGTACATGCCAAGACATACAAAAAGAAATACATCATCAACATTGAGTTCAAGACTGATGTAGGATGCTGAGTCAGCAATGAAAATAAGTACGTAACTTGCACACAAAGGAATGATCAACTATTGATTAATTTAAATAGCTACATAAGAGTTTAATACTCCATCAATTCACATATCTAATATATTTATATTGGTAGTTACCACATATTCATATGCAATTCAAGCTATCTTTCATTCACTAACCATCATCAAGGATCAGAAGAAAAAAATTCAATATTAACCAACCCATTATTAGCACCCAATGCTTGACTGATTAATCGTAATAGAGTTTTACGCCTAGCGCTAGTCGGATAACCGACAATAGTTGTGCCCTGCACTAGTCAAATAAATTGATAAATAATTGTACCCAGCGCTAGTCGGATAATCGACAATAGTTGTGCCCTACACTAGTCGAATAAATCGACAAATAATTGTGCCCAGCTCTAGTCAGATAACTGACAATAATTGTGACCTGCTTTAGTCAAATAAATCAACAAATAATTGCACCTAGAGCTAGTCGGATAGCCGACAATTATTGTGACTTGCACTAGTTGAATAAATCAACAAATAATTGGGCCCATCGCTAGTGAAATAACTGACAATACCAATTACACCCTTCCAAGTCTACTGTATCACATTACATAATTCAATACACATTCACCTAAATTGACTATTAATTGATTAATTCTATAATGCCACATTTCATATAAATAATTATATAATCTTATCAATATACATTCAATAGAAATTATCCGATTACACAATTAAGAACATAATTAAATAATAATTAATAATTATCTAATTAAATTAAATAAATTACATTCGAGTTCTAGGATCGCGAACTTACCAAAATATGACAGATGCTAAGGATCAGAGATAGATATTTAGTGACCTTTTCCTTTCCACAGTTGATACCCAATCTATTCTTCTCTTGATCTAAGTTTAACAATTTAATTCAATTACTCTATTTGAATACTATAATTTATTTCAATTTAATCAATTACCCTTAAATCATATTTATACATTTAACCCTCAACAATTGGCAATTACTCAACTCAGTTATTAACATCAAAATTAACTTAATCACATCTTCATCTAATTTTCATAGCTAACCAACTATACATATAATTCATTAAAAATCCCTAAATTCTTGAATTTTATAACTTAACACCATGCTAATTTAATTTATAGCATTTAACTCATTAAAAGCTAATACTAACAAAACTCATGGCACAAAATATTTTAATTGCTCACTAAAAAATAGTAATTCAACCCAAAATTTCTAGCAAAAAGAACAACCTCCAAAAGTAGTCCCTAAACTTCACATAATTAAATAATTTAACCCCATATTTTCAAAATTTTCCATAATTTAGTTCACAATGTACAATTTCATGAATTGACTTTACAAATCCTCTCACATTACTTCCGACTTTAAAAAATAATATTAAGAACTTACCTGATCTACCATAGTAATTTCTATTAACTACAATCATTCTACAAATTTCAACATAGGTATGCTAGTTCATGCTTTTGGGTTTCCAAAAACGTAAAATTAAAGTAAAAAGAACTAAAATCTACTAACCAATTGAAACTTGTAACAATTTTAGCCCCAATGCCAAAATTTCTATCTTCTTCCCCCTCTATTTCAACTCTTCATGAAATGAAAATGGAAAAACAAAAACGATGTTTTTGTTCCACCATCTAGTTTTATTACTTTATCCAATTATGTACTTTATTTATTTATTTATTCCATAAAAAAGAATTCAATTTTAAAACACTTCACTAACAATTTAAGCCATGTTGTCATCCATTTAAATGAACAATGGTCAAATTGTTTTATAAGTCCCTTTATTATATAGTTTAACCTTTAATTAAATATAAATCACACTTTTACTTCCTAAACAACTTAATCCCTGAACGCTAAATAGACCTTCATTCAATAAAATTTCCATACCAAAATTTAATTTACTTCTAACATGACTCCATAAATATTTAATAAAAATATTTACGAGCCCAATTTACGGAATCGGAGTCCAGAATGTACGCTTCTGACACAACTAACTTCGAGTCGTTACACGGATTGGTACTAAATGGCTTGTAATGTGGATGTCACATCGATCCAAAATAAGGTAATATCATTGGAATCGACCGAAAGGGTTAGTTCATATATATTGAAAATGAAACAAACAATGGATCAAAGTGTTGAGAACCAAATGGAAGTTCTCCTATTATGGTGACACACGACTAGCCCCATAGGCGTGTTGTCCAGCCGTGTGTCCCCTGCACATAAATTTTGTAATTCAGTTGCATTATAGTAAACACACGGGCAAAGACACGGCTGTGTGTCTCAGCCGTGTGAAGGGCACGGCCTAGCACACGGGCATGTGCCTTGGCCATGTGACCCTTAAGGATTGCTGACGTCAGAAACAGAATGTCCAGGTTTTTGCACACGGGCTAGGGCACGGGTGTGTCATGGCCGTGTGAAGGACACGGGCCAGGGACACGGGCGTGCGCCAAGCCATGTGAAAACCCCTGTAGGTGCAAATTTAGAATTAATTCCATACAGGTAGAGGACACGGGCATGTCCCTGTATTGCTTAGGCCGTGTGAGCCACATGGCCAACAGCACGACCATGTTGAATTGGTCACATGGGTCTGTTACCCCTCCCACATGGGCGTGTGCCCCTGTGGCTAGTAACATTTTTTAGGGTTCGTGGTAAGACCTGAATCATTCTCGAATGGTTTAAAATGAACGTTTAGAGCCTAGTGGGCTTTTATTATGGAGTTTTTGTTTTTGAATGGAAAAGTTTTAAAATTGACCAGATTTTGGTGATTTAGAAACGTGTGAATGTGTGTGTTCAAGTTGGGTAACACCTCGTATTCCGTATTGGTGTGGGGTATGGGTGTGGGCTGTTACATTTAGTGGTATCAGAGCTATTGTTTAGTCAGTTCTAAGACTAACCTAGCATGAGTACGAGTCTAGCTATACATGCCATAACTATATATTGATAGTGTGACGACTCCTGACGATTATAAATTGTATTTTCATATAGTAAATGGATTCTGGTAGAGCTATGGCGGATAACATAGACAGTAACGCGCCGGCCTCCGTTGAAGGGACTGCGCCAGTTGACAGTGAGCTTGTAATATCCTGAATTAGGGGTTAATCAGAATAGTGGTTTTGTGACCACAAATCCGAGATAGAAATAATTATTTTACAATGATTTTGATGTTTATGATATGATTGCATGATTGTGTGAAAATTTCGTGATGAAATTCTATGCCTAAGTGCTTAAATTGAAAGTAGGGACTAAATCGAATAAGTTGCAAAACTTGCATTCTAGAAGTTTTTAGTATGAAATTGTTTTGGAATATTAATGAGGAGGTCTTAAATAGAAATTTGATCAATTTGATCAATTTTAAGTTCATGGACAAAATTAGGACATGGAAGGAATTTTTGGAAAGTTTAGTAGTAAGGGTATTTTGGTCATTTAGTTATTAAAATGAATTAAAAACAAAATTAAAAGCCACTTTTTGTCCATCTTCTTCATTAGGCCGAAATTTCAAGGGTTCTCCATAGCTAGGGTTTGTTTCAAGCTTCCAAGCTCCATAGTAAGTGATTCCAAGCCCCGTTTTTAATGTTCTTTACGTTTTTGGAATCCCGGAAGCTCGATTAAGCTTATGCTAGCAATAATTCAACCTAGGGTTTATATTTGGAAAAATACCCATAGGTGAAATTTGTGTATTTTGATGTTTTATGATAGAATATGGGGTTTTAAATTATGTTAGACAACTTGTGCTACTCGGTTTTTAGTGAAAACGAGTAAAAGGGCTTAATCGGCAAAAATACCTAATAGTCACAAGTATATGTTAGAGAGAGAATTTGATGTTGCCATAGAAGGGAAAAGTGATCAGCATGTTATAAAACATAAGAATAAGGAATAAAGTTTAATTCCCGAGCCTAGGGGCAAAAGTGTAATTTTTTAAAGTTCGTATTAAATGCTGTTTTGATGAATGTATGTATTAAATTAGATTAATTTGGTATTATAGATCAAGAAAAACGAGATTCAAGTCATGATCGAGGAAAAGAGAAGATTGTGGACTAAATTGCAAAATCTTTATATTTTGGTACCAAGGTAAGTTCATGTGTAAATAATGTAGCATAAATGTTATTTTTAAGTTATTAATGTTAATTATATGATATGCTGATTTTTAATCATGAAATATTATGCTTTGTGGTTAATGTTGAGTAATATGCAAATTTTGTTTACTACTTGATAAATATGAATTGCTACCGAGTATCGGTTCCGATATTCCATGGAAGACGGCAAATGTGAGATCGAGGGAAAAAGCCCGTTTGAACCTTAAGAATAGATTAGGATACAAGTGACATGTCACTAGGATGGTTGAGCATCCGAACTCGTTGAGTTGAGTCCGAGTTCACTTATGGATGCAAATGTCCGAACTCGTTGAGTTGAGTCCGAGTTCGTGAGATGTAACTAGGCATCCGAACTCGTTGAGTTGAGTCCGAGTTCATTTATGGATGCGAACGCTCGAGCTCGTTGAGTTGAGTCCGAGTTAACTTAGGGGCAGATTACATGATTTCTTGATTACATATGTGGCACTTATGTGCAAATTATCCATGTATCCGAGTTATATTCCGATGTGTTCAATGGGTGAAATTTCTAGTTTAATGGAAGAGCACTTAAGATATAAGTGACGTTTTGGGTAAGTGCTGTGAAATGGACACTTTGGACAGGTATGTTCTTAACCCTCGGGTTGAAAATAGATACAACAACGATAAGGTGGTAAGATGATGAATGATGTTTAAAGATGTGATATATGTTTTGGTGGTACCATGCTAAAGTTGTTTGGTATATTTGTATTGTTATGTTACTTGTTATTTACATATGAACTTACTAAGCATTTATGCTTACTCCTTCCTTTTCATTCACTGTAGTTTTGAACAAGCCGGCTCAGGAATCGGGACAGGTCGAAAGTTCGATCACACTATCCAAAGGACTTTTATCTTGGTAAATGGCTTGTACAACTACTTAAGTATGGCATGTATAGCAATATACCTATTTTGTGTAAATAATTTTATGATATGGCCATGTTTGGTTGAGAAAATGTTTGATATGGATAAGTCATGGTGATGGCTAATTTAGATCATGTTTGATATCATGGAAGTTTAACAGGTTATCTAGTTCATAAAAATTCATAGAAAGATGAAACTTGCCTTAAAACAGAATATTGCTGCAGCAATGACATGAATTTAAAAAATCACTAAAAATAGTATAAATAGAACTAAATGATGAGTAAGTTATGAAATTGAAGCTTGATGAGTCTATTTTCATATGGATTGAACAAAACAAGAATATAAATTATATTTTATGAGATATTTAAACTTTTACGAAACAGGGCCAGAGTGATTTCTGGATCCCCTATTCTGACTTTAAAAATTAATAATAAATTTTACTAAAATAACTATAAGTTTTTATTTATATGTACAGATTCCTTATTGAGTCTAGTTTTAATAGAAACAAATCTCATAGTTATTGAAATTTTGTATAGAGATATATCTGATTCGTAATACACAGAGGTTAGAGCAGTCGAACCCTGAAATAGGGGATATTTTAATTAATAAACTGTACTAATTGGCCCTATAAAAAATTCTAGAAAAAATTTAGTAAATAGATATATGAGCCTAGATTCAGGGAAAATTTATGGATCTTGATTTTGAGTTTCGTAACTCGAGATATGATTTTTCTTGTAACTGTGACGCGAGTAGCTAAAAAGCTGTGAATGTAGAAACAAATGATTTGAAGTTCTTAAATTGATAAAATATGTTCGGTAACCCCTCAAGCTCGACTCCGGTGATGGTCTCAGGTGTGGGGGCATTACATTTAGTGGTATCAGAGCCAGGTTTAGTCGGTTCTCGGACTACGTGTTGTATGTACGGATTTTGCTATACATGCCATATGTATGAATTGTGATAGTGTGACGACTTCTGTCCTTTTTAAATGATTTTTATATAGTAAATGGATCCCGATCCAGCTGTGGCAGATGAAGTAGAGAGTAATGTGCCAGCTCCGGCTGAAGGGGCAGCGCCGACTGAGAACCCACCTCCTACTGTTGGTCAGGGAGGAGGAGAAAGGGATCGGGAAGCCTTTCTCCAAATGATGAGTGCATGGTACACTGAGTTCGTTCGTATGAACCCAAATGTACGACCTCCCCCACCTCCCCCAATTCCTCAACCTATGCCTCCAATGCCTCAAGGAGTGGATATGATAAAATTTCACAGCACCCTCGTTGATAGAATTCGTAAACAAGGGGCTGAAGAATTTAGAGCAAATATTGATGATGATGCAGAGAAAGCAGAGTTCTGGCTTGAAAATTCTATCCGGGTTTTTGATGAATTATCTTGTACACCTGAAGAATGTTTGAAATGTGCTACATCTTTGTTGAAGATTCAGCCTATAATTGGTGGAAGACTTTGATTTCGGTGGTACCGAAAGAGAGGGTAACCTGGGAATTCTTTCAAGAAGAGTTTCGGAAGAAATATATTAGTGAAAGATTTACTGATCAGAAATGTAAAGAGTTTCTTGAGCTGAAGCAAGGTAATATGACAGTCTCAGAATATGAAAGAGAGTTTGTTCGATTGAGTAAGTATGCCAGGGAATATGTTCCTACAGAAGCCAAGATGTGCCGACGATTTGAAGACGGGCTCAACGAAGACATTAAAGTATTTGTCAGGATCCTTGAACTGAAAGAAATGGTAGTCCTAGTTGATCGAGCTTGTAAGGCTGAAGAACTACTTAAAGAGAAGAGGAAGGTAGAGGCTGAGACACGAAATTGGAAGAAAAGGCCAATGAGTAAGGCACCTTCACAGCAACCCGGAAAGTCAAGAAATATGGATCCTCGTTCCCAAGTTCAGCTGGGCAATCATGTGGAAATTTTAAGAAGCAGTATATGGGTCCTAAATCTCAGAATACTTCTGCAGCCAGTGTAGGGAACTCGAGATTTGTTAAACCCGAGTGCAGCGGTGTGGTAGAAATCATTTTGGCCCGTGCAGAGCAAATGAATGTTTTCGATGTGGTTCTCCGGATTATTTTATTAGAGACTGCCCAGAGAGAGCTGAGAAAGAAAAGTTTCAGAGTGTAAAAGCTAGTGGTGCAAACTCGAGGGGAAGGTATCCGAGAAAAGCTGGAAGTGAAACAAGCAGTAAGAATGTAGCCAAAGATGCATCAGTTAGATCTGAGGGAAGAGCTCCGGCTAGAACTTATGCTATTAAAGTGCGTGAAGATGCTTCCTCACCCGATGTGATTACCGGTTTATTTTCTCTTTATGATATTAATGTTATTGCTTTGATTGATCCTGGTTCTACTCATTCATACGTATGCATTAAACTGGTGTCTAGTATGAATATACCTGTTGAGAACACAGAATTTATGATTAGAGTGTCGAACTCGTTAGGCAAATGCGTAATAGTTGATAAAGTAAGCAAGAAATGCCCTTTAATGATTCGGGATCATTACTTTCCGGCTGAGTTGATGTTGTTGCCGTTTGATGAATTTGATGTTATTTTGGGTATGGATTGGTTGACATTGCATGATGCTATAATAAATTGCAAAGAAAAGGTTATAGAATTAAAGTGTGAAAGTGGTGAAATTCTGCGGGTTGAGCCAGACAAAACAGAGGCATTATCTAGTATGATTTCTTCGATGTCGGCTCAGAGATATTTGAGAAAGGGTTATGAAGCTTATTTGGCGTATGTAATTAATACAAAAGAAGTTGAAAAGAAAGTTGAATCAGTGTCGGTTGTGTGTGAATTTGCGGACGTATTTTCAGAAGAATTGTCGGGTTTGCCTCCAGTCAGGGAAGTAGAATTTGGTATTGATTTAATACCGGGAACAGCTCCGATCTCGATTGCTCCATATAGAATGGAACCAATAGAGTTGAAAGAATTAAAGTCCCAGTTGCAAGAGTTGACTGATAAAGGCTTTGTGAGACCGAGTTTTTCACCTTGGGGTGCTCCCGTGTTATTTGTGAAAAAGAAGGATGGTTCTATGAGATTATGTGTTGATTATCGGCAGTTAAACAAGGTGACAATCAAAAACAAGTATCCGTTGCCGAGAATTGATGATTTGTTTGATCAGCTAAAAGGAGCGACATGGTTTTCAAAGATTGACTTGAGATCTGGGTATTATCAGCTGTGAGTAAAAGAGTCAGATGTGCCTAAAACTGCTTTTAGAACAAGGTACGGTCATCATGAATTTTTAGTTATGCCATTCGGGTTGACAAATGCTCCTGCTGTGTTTTTGGATTTAATGAATCGTATATTTTGGCCATACTTGGACAGATTTGTTGTGGTGTTTATAGATGATATTTTAATTTATTCAAAAGATGAGACAGAGCATGCTGAGCATTTGAGGATAGTTTTGCAAACTTTGAGAGATAAGCAGCTGTATGCTAAGTTTAGTAAAAGTGAATTTTGGCTCCGGGAAGTTAGATTTTTGGGTCATATTGTTTCAGGTGATGGTATACGGGTTGATCCTAGTAAAATTTCAGCCATTGTTGATTGGAAACCACCAAAAAACGTAACTGAAGTTAGAAGTTTCTTGGGGCTAGCTGGGTATTATCGGCGGTTCGTAAATGGATTTTCTATAATTGCTGCTCCTATGACTAGACTACTCTGAAAGGATGTTGAATTTGAATGGACGGAAGAATGTCAACAGAGTTTCAAAGAATTGAAAAAGTTATTAACTGAAGCACCAGTGTTGATACAACCCGAATCAGGTAAAGAATTTGTGGTGTATAGTGATGCTTCTCTAAATGGTTTGGGGTGTGTACTCATGCAAGAAGGAAAAGTGGTGGCTTATGCTTCGAGACAGTTAAAACCTCATGAGAAGAATTATCCTACTCACGATTTGGAATTGGCTGCGGTGGTATTTGCTTTGAAGATTTGGCGACATTATTTGTATGGTGAAAAGTGCCGAGTATATACCGATCACAAAAGTCTTAAATACTTGATGTCACAAAAAGACTTGAATTTGAGACAGCGAAGCTGGTTGGAGTTATTGAAAGATTACGAGCTTGTTATCGATTATCATTCAGGAAAAGCGAATGTGGTTGCCGATGCTTTAAGCAGAAAGTTGTTGTTTGCTTTGAGAGTTATGAACACTCAGTTGAAAATTTCAGATGACGGTTCGATTCTAGCAGAGTTAAGAGCAAGACCGATGTTTTTACAAGAGATTTCTGAAGCTCAAAAAAAATGATCAAGATTTGCTAGCCAAAAGAAAACAGTGTGAAGCTGATACGGGATCAGATTTCAGAATCGGTTCTGATGGTTGTTTAATGTTTAAAAATCAGATTTGTGTACCGAAATATGATGAGTTGATTCAAAAGATTTTGCATGAAGCACATAATGGTTGTTTAGCGGTTCATCCAGGCAGTACGAAGATGTATAATGACTTGAAGAAAATGTACTGGTGGAGTGGAATGAAAAGAGATATTTTCGAGTTTGTATCAAAGTGCTTAGTTTGCCAACAAGTGAAAGCTGAACACCAAGTACCTTCGGGATTACTCCAGCCTATTATGGTTCCTGAATGGAAATGGGATTGGATTACTATGGATTTTATATCAGGGTTGCCGTTAACTCTAGGGAAGAAAAATGCCATCTGGGCAATAGTTGACAGACTAACTAAATCGGCTCATTTTATTCCGGTACGTACAAATTATTCTCTTAATAAGTTGGCTGAATTGTATATCCGAGAGATTGTTAGACTTCATGGGATACCTTTGTCAATCATTTCGGATAGAGATCCGAGGTTTACCTCACGGTTTTGGCAAAAGTTGCAAGAAGCATTAGGTACAAAGTTAAATTTCAGCACTGCCTTTCATCCACAAACTGATGGACAATCAGAGAGAGTAATTCAGAGTCTTGAAGACATGCTCAGATGTTGTGTATTGGAATTTCAAGGTAGTTGGGAAAAGTATTTACCGTTGGTAGAATTTGCTTATAATAATAGTTATTAGACAAGTTTGAAGATGGCACCTTATGAAGCATTATATGGTCGTAAATGTCGGACGCCATTGTATTGGACTGAACTCAAGGAAAATCAGATTTATGGAGTTGATTTAATAAAAGAAACCGAAGAAAAGGTGAAAGTGATTCGAGATTGTTTGAAAGCTGCTTTAGATAGACAGAAATCTTATGCGGATTTGAAACGAAAGGAAATGGAGTTTCAAGTTGGTGATAAGGTATTTTTAAAAGTGTCTCCATAGAAGAAAGTCCTTAGATTTGGACGAAAGGGCAAGTTAAGTCCGCATTTTATTGGCCTGTATGAAATAATTGAAAAAGTTGGACCGGTAGCATATCGGCTAGCGTTACCACCCGAATTAGAGAAGATTCATGATGTGTTTCATGTATCTATGTTACGTCGGTATCGTTTGGATCCTTCACATATAATTTCACCGACAGAAATTGAACTACGACCGGATATGACTTATGAAGAAGAACCGATTAAGATTTTAGCTCGAGAAGTCAAACAACTAAGAAATAAAAGTGTTGCACTTGTGAAAGTGTTGTGGCAAAAGCATGGGGTAGAAGAGACTACATGGGAACCTGAAGAAACTATGAGAAACCAATACCCACACCTGTTTACCGGTAAGATTTTCGAGGACGAAAATCCTTAAAAGGGGGGAGAGTTGTAATATCCTGAATTAGGGCTTAATTGGAATAGTGGTTTCGTGACCACAAATCTGAGATAGAAATAATTATTTTACAATGATTTTGATGTTTATGATATGATTGCATGATTGTGTGAAAATTTCGTGATGAAATTCTATGCCTAAAGTGCTTAAATTGAAAGTAGGGTCTAAATCGAATAAGTTGCAAAACTTGCATTCTAGAAGTTTTTAGTATGAAATTGTTTTGGAATATTAAAGAGGAGGTCTTAAATAGAAATTTGACCAATTTTAAGTTCATGGACAAAATTAGGACATGGAAGGAATTTTTGGAAAGTTTAGTAGTAAGGGTATTTTGGTCATTTAGTTATTAAAATGAATTAAAAACAAAATTAAAAGCCAATTTTTGTCCATCTTCTTCATTAGGCCAAAAATTCAAGGGTTCTCCATAGCTAGGGTTTGTTTCAAGCTTCCAAGCTCCATAGTAAGTGATTCCAAGCCCCGTTTTTAATGTTCTTTACGTTTTTGGAATCCCGGAAGCTCGATTAAGCTTATGCTAGCAATAATTCAACCTAGGGTTTATATTTGGAAAAATACACATAGGTGAAATTTGTGTATTTTGATGTTTTATGATAGAATATGGGGTTTTAAATTATATTAGACAACTTGTGCTACTCGGTTTTTAGTGAAAACGAGTAAAAGGGCTTAATCGGCAAAAATACCTAATAGTCACAAGTATATGTTAGAGAGAGAATTTGATGTTGCCATAGAAGGGACAAGTGATCAGCATGTTATAAAACATAAGAATAAGGAATAAAGTTTAATTCCTGAGCCTAGGGGCAAAAGTGTAATTATGCAAAAGTTTAGGGGCAAAAGTGTAATTTTTTTAAAGTTCGTATTAAATGTTGTTTTGATGAATGTATGTATTAAATAAGATTAATTTGGTATTATAGATCAAGAAAAACGAGATTCAAGTCGTGATAGAGGAAAAGAAAAGATTGTGGACTAAATTGCAAAATCTTTATATTTTGGTACCAAGGTAAGTTCATGTGTAAATAATGTAGCATAAATGTTATTTTTAAGTTATTAATGTTAATTATATGATATGATGATTTTTAATCATGAAATATTATGCTTTGTGGTTAATGTTGAGTAATATGCAAATTATGTTTACTACTTGATAAATATGAATTGCTATCGAGTATCGGTTCCGATATTCCATGGAAGACGGCAAATGTGAGATCGAGGGAAAAATCCCGTTTGAACCTTAGGAATAGATTAGGATACAAGTGACATGTCACTAGGATGGTTGAGCATCCGAACTCGTTGAGTTGAGTCTGAGTTCACTTATGGATGTAAATGTTCGAACTCGTTGAGTTAAGTCCGAGTTCGTGAGATGTAACTAGGCATCCGAACTCGTTGAGTTGAGTCCGAGTTCATTTATGGATGCGAACGCTCGAGCTCGTTGAGTTGAGTCCGAGTTCACTCAGGGGCGGGTTACATGATTTCTTGATTACATATGTGGCACTTATGTGCAAATTATCCATGTATCCGAGTTATATTCCGATGTGTTCAACGGGTGAAATTTCTAGTTTAATGGAAGAGCACTTAAGATATAAGTGACGTTTTGGGTAAGTGTTGTGAAATAGACACTTTGGACAGGTATGTTCTTAACCCTCGGGTTGAAAATAGATACAACAACGATAAGGTGGTAAGATGATGAATGATGTTTAAAGCTGTGATATATGTTTTGGTGGTACCATGCTAAAGTTGTTTGGTATATTTATATTGTTATGTTATTTGTTATTTACATATGAACTTACTAAGCATTTATGCTTACTCCTTCCTTTTCATTCACTGTAGTTTTGATCAAGCCGGCTCAGGAATCGGGACAGGTCGAAAGTTCGATCACACTATCCAAAGGACTTTTATCTTGGTAAATGGCTTATACAACTACTTAAGTATGGCATGTATAGCAATATACCTATTTTGTGTAAATAATTTTATGATATGGCCATGTTTGGTTGAGAAAATCTTTGATATTGATAAGTCATGGTGATGGCTAATTTAGATCATGTTTGATATCATGGAAGTTTAACAGGTTATCTAGTTCATAAAAATTCATGGAAAGATGAAACTTGCCTTAAAACAGAATATTGTTGCAGCAATGACATGAATTTGAAAAATCACTAAAAATAGTATAAATAGAACTAAATGATGAGTAAGTTATGAAATTGAAGCTTGAT
The DNA here is from genome assembly GCF_007990345.1 of Gossypium hirsutum. Classification (NCBI taxonomy): domain Eukaryota; kingdom Viridiplantae; phylum Streptophyta; class Magnoliopsida; order Malvales; family Malvaceae; genus Gossypium; species Gossypium hirsutum. The sequence goes on from NC_053425.1 coordinate 72,786,242, forward strand.
GAGTCTATTTTCATATGGATTGAACAAAACAGGAATATAAATTATATTTTATGAGATATTTAAACTTTTAAGAAATAGGGCTAGAGTGATTTCTGGATCCCCTGTTCTAACTTTAAAAATTCATAATAAATTTTACTAAAATAATTAGAAGTTTTTATTTATATTTAAAGATTACTTATTGAGTCTAGTTTTAATAGAAACAAACCTCATAGTCATTGAAATTTTGTATAGAGATATATCTGATTCGTAATACACAGAGGTCAGAGCAGTCGAACCCTAAAACAGGGGATACTTTAATTAATAAACTGTACTAATTGGCCCAATAAAAAAATTATAGAAAAAAATTAGTGAATAGATATATGAGTCTAGATTCAGGAAAAATTTACGGATCTTGATTTTGAGTTTCGTAACTCGAGATATGATTTTTCTTGTAACTGTGACGCGAGTAGCTAAAAAGCTGTGAATGTAGAAACAAATGATTTGAAGTTCTTAAATTGATAAATTATGTTCGGTAACCCCTCAAGCTCGACTCCGGTGATGGTCTCGGGCATGGGGGCGTTACAGAGCCCATGACTATGGGCCAACATGGAGGGGTTAGAGAAGCCTACCTCTGAATGATGGATGCTTGGTACACGGAGTTAATTTGTGCGAATCCGAACACTTCACCTCCCCCACCTCCTCTGATTCCTCAGTATGCTCCCGTAGCTTCACAAGGAGCGGACGTGTTTAGGAGGGAGAAGCCTCTGGTAGACAAGATACGAAAGTATGGGGCAGAGGAATTCTGGGCTAACATAGATGACGACCTGGAGAGAGCAGAGTTTTGGTTGGAGAATACCATCAGGGTATTTGATGAACTGTCATGCACACATGAGGAGTGTGTGAAGTGTATGGTGTCACTCCTACGAGACTCGGCCTACCAATGGTGGAATACTCTCGTGTCTGTTGTACCGAAAGAAAGAGTAACTTGGCAATTCTTTCAGGAAGAGTTCTGAAAGAAGTGTATTAGCCAGAGGTTCGTAGACCAAAAGAGGAAGGAATTTCTAGAGTTGAAATAAAGCTGTAAGACAGTGACGGAATATGAACGCGAACTCAACAAGTATATGTGGGAGTGTGTGTCCTCAAAATCCGCCATTTGTAAGAGGTTTGAGGATGGCCTTAATGAAGATATCTGAGTATTTGTGGGCATTTTGGAGTTAAAAGAATTTGTGGTACTCGTTGAGAGGGCATACAAAGCAGAAGAGTTGGTTAAAGAAAGGAGAAAGACGGCTATTGAGTCACGTGTTTCAAGGAAAAGAGAGATGGGAAAATTACATCAGTCCTAATCTAAGAAATCTAAGGAACTCACTACCCAATCGAATGCTTCGGTGAGGTTCTCGAATAGAAACAAGAACCAGCAGAACACGGCTTCTAGAGCCCAGACCACTTCTGTCACGAGTGTCCGTAGTGCTCGGCCAAGTAGACCAGAATGTTCACAATGCGATAGGCATCATTTCAGCGAGTGTCGAGGTAAAGAAAGAGGGTGCTTCAAATGTGGGTCATTGGACCACTTCATCCGAGACTATCTCGAGCTTGATGACAAGGAGAAAAAGCATGATATGAGCAAGTAGTGCTCCTTTGAGGGATAGACTATAAAAGAACTCTGGAATCGGGACGACTAGTAGAGGTACGCTAAGAGATGCTGCAATGAGGTCCGAGAGCAGAGCGCCTGCAAGGATTTACGTTATTCGTGCTCGTGAAGAGGTAGAGTCTCTCGACGTGATCACAGATACCTTCTCTATCCATGATATGTCTATTGTTTCTTTAATTGACCCGGGGTCTACCCACTCTTATATTTGCATGGAATTTATATATCGTATAAGCATACTAGTAGAGTCCACTGAATTTGCGATAAAAGTGTCCAACTCTTTAGGTAGACATGTTCTAGTGGAACAAGTGTGTAGAAATTGTCTTTTCACAATTAGAGGTCATTGATGTTATTGTCGTTTAATGAATTTGATGTAATCCTTGGGATGGATTGGTTAACTTCTCATGATGTTGTAGTGGATTGTGGGAGAAAAGTTATTGAGCTGAAATGTGAAGATGGGAATATTCTTCGGGTTGAGCCAGATGAATCGGATAACTTGCCCGTGATAATATCATCTTTCATTGCTAAGAAGTACTTAAGGAAAGCATATGAGGCTTATCTCGCTTTTGTGCTGAATACTCAAGTGTCTAAGTTGAAGATCGAATCTGTACAGTGGTTTGTGAGTTTATAGATATGTTTCCGGGAGAGTTGCCCGAATTACCTCCAATTAGGGAAGTTGAATTTGGTATCGAGTTGGTCCCTGGTACGGCACCTATCTCGATCACTTTGTATAGGATGGCTCCGACAGAATTGAAGAGTTGAAGGTACAGTTACAAGAGTTAACGGATAAGGGCTTTTCGAGACCGAGCTATTCACTTGGGGTGCCCCTGTACTTTTTGTGAAAAAGAAAGACGGGTCGATGAGGTTATGTATCGACTATAGACAACCCAACAAGGTAACTTCGAAGAACAAGTATCATTTGCCAAGAATTGATGATTTGTTCGATCAGTTGAAGGGAGCCACCGTGTTTTCCAAGATTGGTTTGAGGTCTGGCTACTATGAGTTTCGGACGAGGTACAGGCATTATGAGTTCCTCGTTATGCCCTTTGGCTTAACTAATGCCCCGGCGGTGTTTATGAATTTGATGAACCACATTTTTTTACCGTATTTGGATAAGTTCGTAGTGGTCTTTATCAAAAATATATTAATTTACTCACGTGATGAGGGTGAACACGCGGAGCATCTAAGGACAGTTTTACAAACTTTGAGAGATAATCAGTTTATGCCAAGTTTGGCAAGAGTGAATTTTGCCTTAAAGAGGTCGGATTTTTAGGACATATTGTGTCGAGTGACGGGATCAGAGTTGACCCAAGCAAGATCTCGGCTATTGTTGAGTGGAAACTGCAAAGGAATGTGTCAGAGGTTCAAAGCTTTTTGGGTTTGGTCGAATACTATAGATGGTTTGTAAACGGATTCTCCATGATAGCTACTCCGATGACAAGGCTGCTACAAAAAGATATTAAGTTCGAATGGACAGAAAAATGCCAACAGAGTTTCAAGAAATTAAAGGCTTTGTTGACCGAACACCAGTGTTAGTGCAACCGGAGTCGGGCAAGGAATTTGTGATATATAGCAACGCCACCTTGAATGGTTTGGGTGTGTGCTTATGCAAGAAGGTAAGGTCATAGCTTAAGCTTCAAGACAGCTGAAGCCTCATGAGAAAAACTACCCCACACACGATTTAGAGTTGGCCGCCATCGTGCTCGCATTGAAAATTTGGAGACACCATCTGTATGGAGAGAAATGCTGAGTATTTACTGATCATAAAAGTTCCAAGTATTTGATGACTCAGACGGAGTTGAATCTACGGCAACGAAGATGGCTAGAGCTAATAAAAGACTATGAGCTGATAATTGACTATCACCTGGGAAAGGCGAATGTAGTCGCTGACGCTTTGAGTAGAAAGTCATTGTTTGCCTTGAGGGCCATGATTACTCAGTTGATTGTGTCTAACGATGGTTTAGTTCTATCAGAGTTGAGAGCTAGGCTAACATTTCTATTAGAGATTGTGAAGCTCAGAAAGGTGATAAGGAGTTGCAAGCTAAGATGGCTCAGTGCGAGACAGAAAATGAATCCGAATTTCGTATTGATACTGATGGATGTATAATGTTCAAAGATAGTGTTTGTGTACCCAAGGACAATGAGCTTATATAGAAGATTCTACGAGAGGCACATAGTGGTTGTTTGTCCATCCACCCAGGTAGTGCAAAAATGTACAATTACTTGAAGAAAATATACTGGTGGTAAAGAAAATATACTGGTGGTTAGGAATGAAAAGAGAAATTTCAGAGTTCGTTTCCAAGTGTCTTGTGTGCCAGCAAGTGAAGGCTAAACACCAAGTACCTTCGGGTCTACTTCAGCTTATCATGGTCCCCGAATGGAAGTAAGATTGGATTACTATGGATTTCGTGACGGGTTTTCCATTAACCCCGAAGAAAAAGAATTCTATTTGGGTTATTGTGGATAGGCTAACAAAGTCGACACATTTTATACCAGTGCATACCGGCTACTCCCTTGAGAGATTGGCTGACTTGTACATTTCTGAGACTGTGAGATTGCACGGGGTACCCTTATCGATTATTTCGAACAGAGACCCAAGATTTACCTCAAGGCTTTGGAAAAAGTTACAAGAGGCCTTAAATACAAAGTTGAGTTTTAGCACGGCGTTTCCCCCGCAAACCGACGGTCAGTCGGAGAGAGTAATTCAGATTTTAGAAGGCATTTACGGTGTTATCTTCTCGAGTTTCAAGGTAGTTGGGAAAGGTACTTACCATTGGTTGAATTCGCCTACAACAATAGTTATCAGTCAAGTTTGAAGATGGCACATTATAAGGCTTTATACGGACGAAAGTGTCGAACGCCCTTATATTGGACCGAACTCAGAGAGAGCCAGATTCATGGGGTCAATTTAGTCAAGGAAACTGAAGAGAAGGTTAAAGTGATTCGCGATTGTTTGAAGGCTACCTCAAATAGACAGAAATCCTATGCGGATTTAAAACGTAAAGAGATCGAACTTCAAGTCAGTGATCGAGTGTTTTTGAAAGTATCCCCGTGGAGGAAAGTTCTCAGATTTGGTAGAAAAGGCAAGTTGAGTCCTCATTTCATAGGACCTTATGAGATTACCAAGAGAGTAGGGCTAGTTGTCTATCGATTGGCTTTGCCACCAGAATTGGAAAAGATTCACAATGTGCTTCATGTGTCCATGCTACACCGATATAAATCAGACCCTTTGCATGTGATTATGGCAACAGAGGTTGAGATTCATTCGGACATGACTTATGGCGAAGAGCCGGTCAAGATTTTGGCTCAAGAAGTCAAACAGTTAAGGAATAAGAGTATAGCACTAGTGAAAGTTTTATGGCACAGACATGGACTTGAAGAAGCCACATGGGAACCCGAGGATACTATGTGATACGATCCGCCTCGGAAGAGTCGAGTCGTATTAGTGTTCCCGATCGTCAACAAGAAGTTACGTTAGGTTTAGTTGAAAAGGTCGAATGAAGGAAGGAAGGATATTGGTTTTGGGTTCAAATTAGAATAGGTAAGAAGAATTTGAAGTTCGGGTTTGGAGTCCGAATAGGTATGGATGAATGAATTGGTTCAATTAGGTAAGGGGGAATTGAAGAAAATGACGTAGTGGAATGAAGAGAAGAACGAAATGGTATTAAGAAATGGTTCGAATGGAATAGTCGATTTAGGTACAATTGATAAATGGAGAAAGGGGTTGAACAAAAAGTGCAAACAAGAACCAATACCGATTTGGTATCGACCCGTTGTCTATAAGCTCTTTTAGTTCGGTTTGGAATTGGTAAATGAAAACCTCGACCCACTATCTAACAAGATAGGAACCTCGGTATGTTTGAACGCCACACTACGAGTAGTGATAAGTTCGGTTTCGACAAAGAACAACGGTTGACACACTAGAACGCTAGGAAGCCAATCGAATTTTTGAACGAAATTTGAGAAAGGTTTTACCTAACAAATTCGGCAGCATAACATTAACAAAAGTCCAAAAAGTTATTTTCAAAGTAACACAAGCCACAATTTATAGTGAATGCAAGGGATAGCCGAATAGGCTCTTGAGGTAGCTAAATGGTTGTTGAAAATTCCAGAATTTTTGATGAAGCTTCCTTGAAGTTTCTTGTGCATGGAGAACGGTAAGGGGAAGCTTCTAGATGCCTTGATTCAATAGAAAAATTGAATGAATTGTTTGGGAGCTGAAATGCCATCAATAGGTTCGGCCAAATGCTTTAATTTGGAATTAATGCTGCTGCTTGATTCAGCCGAATGTTCATATGATTAAGGAGCTGTCTAGAGCACTTCAATAGTCTTAGAATGTGAACAAACCGATTTGAACAGCCACACATGTGTGAACAAACAAAACTGAACAGCCCTTGGTGTGAAAGGAATAATCGGGTGGGTGTGAACAGCCTTAATTTTGTCTTGGGCAGCTAATCAGTCTTCTTGAAGAGTTGTAAGGTTTGGCTGAATGGTCACTTAGGGGACACCAAAGATCAGCACACCAATTTTAAATCATCCATGCACCTATGCCGTCTAAGGGGTAATGTACCTACAACATTTAATTCAGCAAATTAAATCCCTTTTAGACACATTAAATTCGGCAACATAGACAAATAAATCTTGCACCATAAATTAGGCTGGACATAATTAATCTTTGTAATAGTTAACACATATTTAATTGGTCCTAATTAATTAAGTACTTAATTTAGAACATAATTAAAACATGTCCAGATTATGACAAATTAATTATTAAAACAAATAACTAATAAAACTAACAGCAACTTAAATGATTTATTCTAGCATAATAAACGCAATAATGAAATGAGTTGAAACGAGCTCGTTGAGCTAAGTTAAGTTGAAGTTGAGCTGATTTGAGCTTGAAGGAGTATGCATGGTTTGCTTGGCTTGCTGGTCCAAGAGCTTTCAAGAAGTCCAGCAACGGTTTCACCCCAAACTCTATCAACTAAGGCTGCTGTTGCGTCTTTGAATCTCTTTGCTCGAGCTCGAGTGATCGGTCCTACGGGCAATTTGAGAGGATCTTCATTGGCAGCCGACAACTCGGGAGGTATGGTTGTATCATTCCCCCTCTCTTCGAAGCGATTTGCCCCCAAATCGTCACCTATATCATAGAAAGAGAGATCAGCTACATTAAAGGTAGCACTTACATTGTACTCACCTGGGAGATCAAGTTTATAAGAATTATCGTTTATTCGTTCCAAAACTTGAAATGGCCCATCTCCTCTCAGCAATAACTTTGACTTTCGCTGAGCCAGAAACCTTTCTTTTCGTATATGAACCCACACCCAATCTCCGGGTTCAAAAACTACTCGTTTTCGGCCTTTGTTCGCATTACGCACACAGGACTCAGTCCTTGCCTCGATATTGGCCCGCACCTTGCTATGTAAATCCTTGACAAAATCTGCCTTTTTCTTCGCATCTACATGGACAAACTAATCAGTAGGTAAAGGCAATTGATCTAAAGGATTCAAGGGATTAAAACCGTAAACAATTTCAAATAGGGAGAATTTAGTCACAGAATGGACAGAACGATTATACGCAAACTCAATATGGGGTAGACAATCCTCCCACGTCTTCAAATTCTTCCGAACGATGGCCCGAAGCAAAGTAGATAGAACTCTATTAACAACTTCTGTTTGGCCATCGGTTTGGGGGTGGCAGGTGGTCGAAAACAGAAGTTTGGTCCCTAATTTACCCCACAAAGACCTCCAAAAGTGAATTAAAAGTTTTGCATCTCGGTCCGACACGATCGTACGAGGAATGCCATGTAGTCTAACGATATCCCTGAAAAATAAGTTTGCAACATGAACGGCATCGTCAGTCTTAGTACAGGCAATAAAATGAGACATTTTTGAAAATCTATCAACAACAACAAAAATAGAATCCTTTCCCGTTTTTGTGCGCGGATGTCCGAGAACAAAATCCATGGAGATGTCAATCCACGGTGCTTCAAGAATGGGCAATGGTGTGTACAAGCCATGGGGTTGAACCTTTGATTTAGCCTTTTTGCAGGCTATACACCTTTCGCAAACTTGCTCCATATCTTTTCGCATCCGCGGCCAATAAAAATGTTCATGGAGAGTGGCTAGTGTCTTATTGACTCCGAAGTGTCCCATAAGCCCGCCACTATGCGCCTCATGCACTAATAGGTCTCGAACAGATCCACAAGGAATGCATAGTTTACCTTCTCGGAAAAGATAGCCTTCGTACCTATAAAAATTTTCAAAAGGACCTTTCTCACAAGAAACAAATATCTCTCCAAAATCGAAATCGTTTACATAGGAATCTTTTAATAATGCAAAACCAAGAATCTTAGAATCCAAATATGATAATAGAGTATACCTTCTTGAAAGTGCATCAGCCACAATATTGTCTTTACCTTTCTTATATTTGATGACATACGGAAACGACTCAAGGTATTCAACCCACTTCGCGTGGTGTCGGTTCAACTTATGTTGGCCTTTGATGTGCTTCAAGGCTTCGTGATCGGAGTGAATAACGAATTCCTTAGGCCACAAGTAATGTTGCCATGTCTCAAGAGCTCGTATGAGCGTGTACATCTCTTTATCATACACCGGATAGTTGAGTACGGCTCCATTGAGTTTTTCACTAAAGTAAGCCACAGGACGTCCGTCTTGTGTCAACACGGCCCCGATTCCAATGCTCGAAGCATCGCACTCGATCTCAAAAGTTTTCGAGAAATCTAGAAGGGCAAGCAAAGGAGCGTTAGTGAGACAATCTTTGATTTTTTTAAATGATTTCTCTTGTTCATCGTTCCAAATAAAAGAAGAACTTTTCTTAATAACACTCGTAAGTGGAGCAGCAATAGTACTAAAATTCGAAACGAATCGTCAGTAGAAACTTGCTAGGCCATGGAAACTTCGAACTTGCGTAACGCTCGTAGGCCTTGGCCAATCTTGTATGGCCTTAATCTTCTCTTGGTCTACCTCGAGACCATCCGCACTAACTACAAATCCTAGAAAAATAGTTTTGTTAGAACAAAAAGAACATTTCTTTAAATTAGCATATAAGGTTTCTTTTCGCAAAACTTCTAAAACAGATTTGAGATGACTTACATGTTCTTCCATAGATTTGCTGTAAATCAATATATCGTCGAAATATACCACACAAAACTTACCGATGAAAGGCCTTAAGACATGGTTCATTAGTCTCATGAACATACTTGGAGCGTTGGTAAGGCCAAAAGGCATAACCAACCATTCGTATAGTCCGTGCTTGGTCTTGAATGCCGTTTTCCATTCGTCTCCTTCTCGCATCCGAATTTGGTGGTAGCCACTCTTCAAATCGATTTTTGAAAACACTTTGGCCCCACTAAGCTCATCTAACATGTCATCTAAGTGAGGAATGGGATGACGGTATTTGATCGTTACCTTGTTAATGGCTCAGCAATCCACGCACATGCGCCATGTTCTGTCCTTTTTCGGTACCAATAATACGGGAACAGCACAGGGACTTAGGCTCTCGCGAATGTAGCCTTTTTCCATCAGTTCATTGACTTGTCTTTGCAACTCCTTGGTCTCCTTCGGATTGGCTCGGTAAGCAGGTCGATTTGGAATAACCGCTCCCGGCACGAAATCAATTTGATGCTCGATTCCATGAAGTGGTGGAAGACCACTCGGTGTTTCTTCCGGAAAAATGTCTTAGAAATCCTGCAACAAAGACAAAATAGGAGGGGGCAGGGTATCGGGTAAATCGTTAGTAGAAATTAATGCTTCCTTGTACAAAAGTACAAGAACAGTTCGATTCATCACCAAAGCCTTCCTCACATCACTAACTCTTGCAAAAACACTCATTTTCTCGATTTTCTTTTCTTTTTCTTCTTTTTCTTGGATATTTTTCTTGTCACTCTCTTTTGTTTTTTTTCTTATTTTTCTCTTCCTTTATTTTTTACAACTTTCTTTTTCTTTTCTCTCATTTGCTCAACAGAAGCTTTTAGCTTGATTTGGTCTTCATACACTTGTTTGGGAGTCAACGGCGCCAACGTCACATTCTTTCCCATGAATTTGAAAGTATACCGGTTGGTTTACCCATCGTGTTGAACTCGTCTATCAAATTGCCACAGTAGGCCAAGTAACAAATGCCCCGCATGCATCGGTACAACGTCACAAAGAACTTCATCCGAATACTTGTCGATGTTAAAAGAGACAAGTACTTGTTTCGTTACCTTAAGCTCTCCTCCGTCATTGAGCCATTGAAGTTTGTAGGGGCTCGGATGCTTGGTAGTAGGCAAACCAAGTCTTTCAACCATCATGGTACTTGCTACATTGGTACAGCTGCCTCCGTTGATAATGACGCTACAGACTTTGCCTCCGACTTGGCACCGAGTGTGGAAGATATTCTCTCGTTGGAGATTATTCTCCGCGCCTTGGAGACTTAGACTTCATTTTACAACAAGTAGTTCTCCTTCCATGGGTTGTTCCACGTCCTCCTCGACTTCGGAAGCCGATTCAGATTCTTTCTCCTCCTTATCCTCCATTTCGATCTCGCCATCTGCTCGCAATACCATGGTCCTTCGATTTGGGCATTGGCTTGCTATGTGGACTCTTCCGAGACACTTAAAACACTTGATATCCCGATTTTGATTGTATGACGATTCGGGTGCCTTGCCTTTGTTTACTTTGGTGATGGGCTTGTTGGTTTTTGGAGGTACCGTGGTCTCCTTCCCTCAAGGATTGGCAGGTCCTTTACTTGATCCTTGGCTCCACTTTGAAGGGTTGGAAGTGGGAAACCCTCGACTTAGGCCTTTTCTCTTGAGTTGTCTTTCCACCTTGATGGCCATATGGACCATATCAACCACTTCAATGTAGTGTTGTAATTCCACTACGTTTGCTATATCTCGATTTAGACCAGCCAGGAATCGCGCCATCGTTGCTTCAGGATCTTCTTGGACATCCGCTCGAATCATCGCGATTTCTATCTCTTTGTAGTAATCCTCGACACTTTTGGACCCTTGCATGAGATTTTAGAGTTTTTGGTGCAACTCCCGGTGATAGTACGCAGGAATAAATCGTCGCCTCATCACCGCCTTCATTTCAATCCATGTAGAGATAGGACGTTCACCGTTACGCCTCCGACTAGTGGTTAGTTGTTCCCACCAAATCATGGCGTAGTCCGAAAACTCTATTGCTGCTAGTTTCACCTTTTTATTCTCGGAGTAATTGTGACAATCGAACACCAACTCTATCTTTTTTTCCCACTCAAGATAGGCCTCCGGATCCAATCTACCTTGAAACGGTGGAATAGACAGTTTAATGTTCTTGAGATCATCATCTTCGCGTCTTCGATCTCGTTGTCGGTGTTGCCTACATCGATCACTAGCATTAGACTCTTGTTCACTTTCAAGATCACTAAGGTCATTTGCTTCATCGTCTTGGACCCTTCGTCTTCCCCGGTTCTGATTTGGTCTCTCCCGTCTTGGTCTAACCCCCTCGGGTGTTCTTTCACGTTGGCCATTCGTTTCAACTTGGAACAAACGGTCTTCGATGGGATTGAGCCTTCGATCTAGGAGTCGCTCCATTTCTCGTAGTAAGGCTTGCATGTTTAATTCGGGGACGTTGCGAATGGGTTGTCTTGCCGGACGATCTTCCATGTTGTGATCTGACTCTTGTGACATTAAAATGTTGTTAAAGTAAAGCTCACCACAAAACCTCACAATCTCTCGAAAAGGAAAAGAAGATGTTTCTCTCACACTCGTGTTTACACTCGAGATTAGACTTTTACCTCCACTCTATTGCACTTACAACTCTCGTGCCTTTTACCTCTCTTAACCTTTTCTCGTGATTTCATAAGCAGATTCGTTAAGGCTTAGTCCTTGGTCTAGGTGGTCGGTTCAAAAGGGGTAACAAGTGATTGATGTATTCAGTTTCGGGTAGGCTGAAAGAATAGGGAATTGGGTTAAAAGTGTGGCGTATTAGGAAGAGTAGGATAGAAGATGGATCGGAAACTATATCAAATCAAAGCTTGACGATCAACTAACAATTGAATTGCATAACTCACTTTTTTTTCGAATTTTTTTTCAGAAATTTTTTTTTCAAACTTGTATAACTTTTTTTTTGTACTATATCAGCAAACTAAATACAATAGAAGCACTTTTGTACACGATTTTTTTTTCTTCGGCTGCGTAGATTTCTGCTTTTATAATAATGGCAACAAACCAATCAAAATGAGAAAACTTCGGTATACGAATTTTTTTTTCAGATCCTACTTACTTGCGTACACTTGGACTAGCTCGTGAATGATTTTGTCGCACGAACTCCTCGTTTTAGAAGCTCTAATACCAGATGATACGATCCGCCTCGGAAGAGTCGAGTCGTATTAGTGTGCCCGATCGTCAACAAAAAGTTACGTTAGGTTTAGTTGAAAAGGTCGGATGAAGGAAGGAAGGATATTGGTTTTGGGTTCGAATTAGAATAGGTAAGAAGAATTTGAAAGTTCGAGTTTGGAGTCCGAATAGGTATGGATGAATGAATTGGTTCAATTAGGTAAGGGGGAATTGAAGAAAAGGACATAATGGAATGAAGGGAAGAACGAAATGGTATTAAGAAATGGTTCGAATGGAATAGTCGGTTTAGGTACAATTAATAAATGGAGAAATGGGGTTGAACAAAAAGTGCAAACAAGAACCAATACCGATTTGGTATCGACCCGTTGTTTATAAGCTCTTTTAGTTCAGTTTGGAATTGGTAAATGAAAACCTCGACCCACTATCTAACAAGATAGGAACCTCGGTATGTTTGAACGCCACACTACGAGTAGTGATAAGTTCGGTTTCGACAAAGAACAACGGTTGACACACTAGAACGCTAGGAAGCCAATCGAATCTTTGAACGAAATTTGAGAAAGGTTTTGCCTAACAAATTCGGTAGCATAACATTAACAAAAGTCCAAAAAGTTCTTTTCAAAGTAACACAAGCCACAATTTATAGTGAATGCAAGGGATAGCCGAATAGGCTCTTGAGGTAGCTAAATGGTTGCTGAAAATTCCAAAATTTTTGATGAAGCTTCCTTGAAGTTTCTTGTGCATGGAGAACGGTAAGGGGCAGCTTCTAGATGCCTTGATTCAATAGAAAAATTGAATGAATTGTTTGGGAGCTGAAATGCCATCAATAGGTTCGGCCAAATGCTTTAATTTGGAATTAATGCTGCTGCTTGATTCAGCTGAATGTTCATGTGATTAAGGAGCTGTCTAGAGCACTTCAATAGTCTTAGAATGTGAACAAACCGATTTGAACAGCCACACATGTGTGAACAAACAAAACTGAACAGCCCTTGGTGTGAAAGGAATAATTGGGTGGGTGTGAACAGCCTTAATTTTGTCTTGGGCAGCCAATCGGTCTTCTTGAAGAGTTGTAAGGTTTGGCTGAATGGTCACTTAGGGGACACCAAAGATCAGCACACCAATTTTAAATCATCCATGCACCTATGCCGTCCAAGGGGTAATGTGACAGCCCAAAATTGACCCTAGTCGGGAAGTGGTTTCGGGACCACAAAACCGAGTCATAAAAATAATTGATTTCCATATTCTATGCTTATTATGTGTGTACATGAGTATGTGAAAGTTTCATTCTCCAATTTTGCCAATTGCATGAGAAATTATTAAATAGGGATTGATATGAGACATGGTGAAAATATGATAGGCTAATTTAAAATGGTCTATTAGTGCATGTTGTGAAAATGATGGGTTTGCATGTCAAATTACCCAAAATTTGAGCTAGTGGTTGGCCATGCTATGGGTGGAAACATGTTGGGAACATGTTGGCCTAGTGAGGTATGTAGGAAAAAAATAAAATAAGGGGCATGGGCATAAAATAATGAAAAGGAGTATGATGAATACAAAAAAAAAATGTGTGTAGTTGTTTCCCCCCCCCCATTGCCGTGAGCTAAAGAAAAGAAAGGAGAAAATTTTTGTTCATCCTTTCTCATTTTCATTTAGCCGAAACTAGAAAGAAAAAAACAAAGAAAAAAAATGCTCATCCTTTGGTTCATCCTTGGCCAAAAATTTTAAGGAGGAAGGAAGAAAAAAGGTTGAAGAGGTTCGGCCATGCATGTAGCTAGGCTAAGGTATGTTTGATGATGTTCCATGAGATGCATGCATGTTTTAGTTGTTAGCTTGAGTTCTACCTAGCCCATGGTCTAAATCTTGCTATGTGATGGAAATGACACTCGGCCATGGATGCATCATTCTTGGTTGATGTTTGATGTTGTGGTGATGAGGCATGAGGATGAGTTAAGATTCGGCCTAGGTGGAGTTTGTGTTAATGCCATTGCATGCTAAATATGAAGCTTGTTAATGATGCATGTGATGGTGGCTTGATGATTCTTGAACCTCCTTTTTAGCATTTTTGAGTGAGCACATATGTGCATTGGTTGCTAAATGGAGAAGAATCAGCTAGCAAGTTGTGTGCTAAGGCCGAATATAACTTTTGCATGTTAATGAGCAATGCATGTGTTAAATTGATGGAAAGGGAGAGGATGCTTTACTAGTGTGTATATGTGTGTATTAGCCAAGTTTTGAACTTGAAACAAAAGGGTGTTTAGTCAATACAAGTGACCATACTTGTAGAATGTATTAAGTGTTGAAATCGGCCCGAAAATAGACATGCATATTCGGCCAAGGGGGAAAAATTAGCTAAAATGTTGAGTTTGATTCATGATTCCGTACATATGTGACTTTAATGTCTAATGTATAAATATGGGCTAAGTGCCTTGTGTTCCTCTTTTCGATGCTCAAATGATTAAATCAATTTATTTGTTTAATTAAGCTCAAGAGCAAAGGGGAACTAAATCCGATAAAGGGAAGGAAAAAAGTGGTCGAATAGCTATCGGAATCGTTCGACAACACCCGAGGTAAGTTCTTGAGTAAGAGAGCTTAAATTAAGATTTGATTAGATCATGTTTTAAGCAAATCAAAATCATGCTCTTTGTGTGTGGCTATTGAGCCGAAATCACAAGAATGATAAGTGTCTTGTGTTTGAGTTTTGCTAACGAAAATGAAACACGAATGTGCTATGATTTATTGTTAAATGTGCATGGTTATTTGAATGATGTCCGGGCTAAGTCCCGAAGGCTTTGTGCTAAGTGACCATATCCGGACTAAGATCCGAAGGCATTTGTGCGAGATACTAATTCCGGGCTAAGCCCGAAGGCATTTGTGCGAGATACTAATTCCGGGCTAAGCCCGAAGGCATTTGTACGAGTTACTAAATCCGGGTTAAGTCCCGAAGGCATTTGTGCGAGTTACTAAATCCGGGTTAAGTCCCGAAGGCATTTGTGCGAATTACTATAACCGGGCTATGTCCCGAAGGCATTTGAACGAGGAGCTATATCCGGTTAAATTCCGAAGGTACGTGATTTGGGAATGAATGAACTTGCTGTAAAATTCCAGTTAATACTCTCGAAACATCCCAACATTGAGGTATGTTTCGTATGTGCTTGAATTTAGTTGAGCCCTTACAAATAAGTATTCGCTCAGTTGATAAACGAGCTACCGGCCTTTGGCTGAGTTGATCTTTTGTGTATGTACATAAGGGTTGATAATGTGAAGCAAGTACGATATCGTAAATTTGTGCATATGAAATTATCCGTTTAGCTATATGAATGCTATACTTTTGTTGTGCTGGAATTCCTTGCTCAAAACTTACTAAGCATAAATTGCTTACTCCGTTTCATTGCTCCTCTGTTTTATAGATTTGGTTCTCCAGCTATCGGACTCGGGATCTTGAAGTCAAAGTCGCCCACACTATCAAAGCCCCCCCTTTTGGTACAATTTTGGTTGAACTTCGAAATGGCATGTATAGGACTACCCGTTTGTTGTGGGTCGTGGACCCTTTGGACTTGTATAAATTTTGGATAGCCATGCGAAAATGGCTTATATGTGTTTGAGTATAATGTTATAATCATTTGGTGTGGATATGCTTGACATGGATTGGCCACGGGGATGGTTAATCACTTTCATAAATTGTGCTATTTATGCAAAAAGGGCTAGTTGAATCATGGAAACCATGAAATAGGTAAAGTCTACCTTAAAGGCAGATGCTGACAGCAGCAGTGATGTAGATTTGGAAAATCACTAAAAATAGTAGGAATGGAATTAAATAGTGAATAAATTATGTAAACAAACCTTGATGAATCTACTTTCATAGGAAAGTAACGAAACAATCATACAGACAGTATGTTAAGAGATATTCAGGTTCTCGTGAGACAGGGCCAGAACGGTTTCTGGATTCCCTGTTCCGACTTTGGAAATTCATTATAAATTAACCAGAGATAATTAGGAGTCATACCATATATTTATAGATTCCTCTCTGAGTCTAGTTTCTATAGAAACAAACTGCATCAGTATTGGAGCCCTGTACAAGGAGATATCCAAGTCGTAATGCGCAAAGGTCAGGGTAGTCGATCCCTGTAACATGGGAGACTTTGACTAATAAACTGTACTAATTGGCCCGACCAAAAATTCTAGAAAAAAATATGTAGATGGGAATATGAGTCTAGTTTCAGGGAAAAATCACGAAACTGATTTTCGAGTTGTGAAACTCAAGATATGATTTTTAAAGCGACTAGTACGCAGATTGGCAGTGTCTGGGAAATATTTTTTATAAGGGGTTTAAAGTCTGTTAACACCTCGTGTTCGACTTCGGTGTCGGTCTCGGGTTCGGGGTGTTACATTTGATTGGTATCAGAGCTACGGTTTAGTCGATTCTAGGACTACCGTAATGCGTTGGGTCTAGCTATACATGCCATTTTATGTGATTACTTGATAGTGTGGTGATTTCTGACAATTGGAAATGTGTTTATTTATAGTAATGGATCCCGATCCCAACCGAGAGGTAGCTGATGATCTTGAGAGTGTAGCGCCTGCTCCCGCACAAGGGACAGCGCCGGCGGACTCTCAACCTAATGCTAGTAACCCGAATGATGAAGCTAGACAAGCTTTCTATAGCGTGATGAATGATTGGTTCAACCAATACATTCGAACTAATACGGCTGTCCCACAACCTCCATTCCCAACTAATACCACCCCCGCACCTACAATACCTCCGGTAACTGACTAAATAAGGTCAAATAAGCCCCCAGTTGACAGAATCTGAAAACATGGGGCTACTGAATTTAAAGCTACGGATAGCGACGATGCCGAGCAAGCTGAATTTTGGTTGGACAACACTATCCGGGTACTCGATGAGCTATCTTGTACACCCGATGAATGCCTAAAGTGTACTATCTCCTTGCTACGTGATTCTGCCTATTATTGGTGGAGTACTCTGACTTCTGTTGTGCCCCGAGAGCAAGTAACTTGGGAGTTTTTCCAAACTGAGTTTCGGAAAAAGTAAATCAGTCAGAGATTTGTTGATCAAAAACGGAAGGAATTTCTTGAGCTTAAGCAAGGTTCCATGTCAGTTACTGATTACGAGCGAAAATTTGTTAGACTTAGTAGATACGCTCGGGAATGTGTTTCGTCCGAGGCTATCATGTGTAAACGCTTCGAGGATGGGCTGAATGAAGATATAAAAATGTTCGTTGGCGTTCTTGAAATACGAGAGTTCGTAGTACTAGTCGAGTGAGCTTGTAAAGCCGAAGAGCTTAGAAAAGAAAAACAAAAAGTTGATGTGGGAACTGGAGAGTTTCGTAAAAGATCTTCGGGAAAGTCTCTTCAACAGGCATCGAAGAAATTTCGAGATGATGCGGGCCAGTTTAGAGGCACTTCGGGCCTTTTTAGACGAGATCGTGATCGACCCCCTGTGGGTACACGAGGCACTTCGGTCGCCAGTGTTGGGAATGAACGTCGAGATAGAACGAAATGTCGATATTGTGATAAATGGCATTCGGGGAGTTGTAGATTCCCTGACCGCTCCTGTTACAAGTGCGGATCAGTTGACCACTTCATTAAAGATTGCCCGAGGTTGTTTGAACAGAATGAAAATCAGAGTGGGAAACCGAGTGCTACCACTGCTCGAGGTAGACCATCTGGAAATACGGGCAATGCTAGTGGTGGTCAGAGAGGATCTAGAGATGCTACGACCAGATCCGAGGCTCGTGCCCCTGCTAGAGCTTATGCTATACGTGCCCGCGAGGATGCTTCTTCGCCTGATGTTATTACCGGTACTTTTACTCTCTTTGATACTAATGTAATTGCTTTGATTGACCCCGGTTCTACTCATTCTTACATATGTGAAACCTTAGCATCCAGTAAGACTTTACCTATTGAGTCTACTGAGTTCGTAATTCGGGTGTCAAATCCCTTGGGTCGTTACGTGCTTGTCGACAAAGTGTGTAAGAAATGTCCCCTAGAAATTCGAGGTTCCTGTTTTCCGGCGGACTTGATGCTTTTGCAGTTTGATGAATTTGATGTTATTCTTGGTTTGGATTGGTTGACCGCGCATGATGCGGTTGTGAATTGCAAAAGCAAGACTATTGATTTGAGGTGCGCAAATAACGAAGTAATCCGAGTTGAGTCTACGGACTTGGAGGGGATGCCAGCTGTAATATCAGCAATGTTGGCCCAGAAATATGTAAGAAAAGGGTGCGAAGCATACCTTGCGTATGTACTGGATGACAAAGAATTAGACAAGAAACCCGAATCTGTGCCGGTGGTTTGTGAATACCCGGATGTTTTTCCTGAAGGATTACCGGGTTTACCACTATTTCGGGAGGTAGAGTTTGGTATTGAGCTTGTACCTGGGACTACGCCGATTTCGATAGCTCCGTATCGTATGGCACCAACCGAGTTAAAAGAGTTGAAAGCTCAGTTGCAAGAATTGACGGATAGAGGTTTTGCTCAACCAAGTTTCTCACCTTGGGGTACACCAGTATTGTTCGTGAAAAAGAAGGACGGAACCATGAGGTTGTGCATTGACTATCGTCAACTGAATAAAGTGACGATAAAGAAAAAATATCCGTTACCGCGTATCGATGATTTGTTCGACCAACTGAAGGGAGCCTCAATGTTCTCAAAAATAGATTTGAGATCGGGCTATTATCAGTTGCGAATTTGAGATTCGGACATACCCAAAACTGCTTTCAGAACGGGATATGGTCACTACGAGTTCTTAGTGATGCCGTTTGGGCTCACAAATGCCCCTGCGGTATTTATGGATTTGATGAATCGGATCTTCAGACCATATTTGGATCGGTTCGTAGTTGTGTTCATTGATGACATCTTGGTCTATTCAAGAGATGAGACCGAACATGCTGAGCATCTGAGGCTAGTGTTGCAAATTTTGCGGGATAAGCAGTTATATGCTAAGTTCAGTAAGTGTGAGTTCTGGTTAAGAGAGGTTAGCTTCTTGGGTCATGTGGTATTCGCATCGGGTATTCGAGCTGACCCGAGCAAAATTTCAGCCATACTTAACTGGAAGCCTCCAAGAAATATTACCGAAGTTCAGAGCTTCCTGGGACTCGCCGGTTATTACCGACGATTTGTCAAAGGTTTCTCGATGATAGCCACACCAATGACGAAGCTACTTCAAAAGGATGTTAAGTTCGAATGGACGGAGAAATGTCAGAAAAGTTTTGATCAACTAAAAACTTATTTGACTGAAGCTCCAATTTTAGTGCAACCCGAATCAGGCAAAGAGTTTGTCATTTATAGTGACGCATCCCTACTTGGGTTGGGTTGCGTATTGATGCAAGAAGGTCGAGTGGTGGCCTATGCGTCGAGACAATTAAAGCCACATGAGAAAAATTATCCGACCCATGATCTTGAACTAGCTGCCATCGTATTTGCTTTAAAAATATGGCGACATTACTTATTTGGTGAGAAGTGCCATGTATTTTCGGATCACAAAAGTCTCAAAAATTTGATGACTCAAAGAGACTTAAATCTGCGACAAAGACGTTGGCTTGAGTTGTTGAAAGATTACGAGCTTGTCATTGATTACCACCCGGGAAAGGCTAATATGGTTGCGGACGCCTTAAGCCGAAAATCATTGTTTGCTTTACGAGCGATGAATGTGCACTTGTCTGTTCTACCCGACAATGTGTTAATAGCTGAATTAAAAGCCAAACCATTATTGATTCATCAAATTCGTGAAGCCCAGAAAGTTGATGATGAATTGGTTGCAAAACGGGCTGAGTGTGCTCCGAACAAGGAATCGGAGTTTCAAATTGATGATGATTGTTTGACGTTCAGAAGTCGTTTGTGTATTCCAAGGAGTTTGGAACTCATTTCGATGATTCTGAACGAAGCCCATTGTAGCCGAATGTCAAGTCACCCGGGGAGTACGAAAATGTACAACGATTTGAAACGTTGGTTTTGGTGGCATGGTATGAAACGAGACATCTCCGACTTTGTTTCGAGATGTTTAATATGTCAACAAGTGAAAGCGGAACATCAAGTGCCTTCAGGATTACTTCAGCCGATCATGATACCCGAGTGGAAATGGGATCGAGTCACAATGGACTTTGTGTCCGGACTGCCATTGTCAACAAGTAAGAAGGATGCGATTTGGGTTGTTGTTGATAGACTGACTAAGTCGGCTCACTTTATCCCCGTGTGTATGGATTTTTCATTGGATAGACTAGTTGAATTGTACGTTTCTCAGATTGTGAGATTACACGGGGTACCTATTTCTATCGTGTCGGATAGAGATCCGAGATTCACCTCGCGATTTTGGAGGAAATTGCAAGAAGCTTTGGGTACCAAGCTACATTTTAGCACTGCTTTTCATCCCCAAACCGATGGTCAATCTGAGCGGATAATTCAGATACTTGAGGATATGTTGAGATGTTGCATCCTCGAGTTCAGTGGTTCATGGGAACGGTATTTACCTTTGATTGAATTCACTTACAATAATAGTTTTCAATCAAGTATTAAGATGGCACCTTACGAGGCTTTGTACGGTCGTAAATGCCGTACACCGTTGTTTTGGACCGAGCTCGGTGAAAGTAAAATTTTCGGAGTTGATTTGATTAAGGATGCTGAACAGAAAGTAAAGGTAATCCGTGAAAGTCTGAAAGCAGCCACAGATCGTCAAAAATCGTATGCGGATTTGAAACGAAAGGACATTGAATATCAGGTGGGAGATAAAGTGTTCCTTAAAGTTTTGCCTTGGAAAAAGGTACTCAGGTTTGGCCGTAAGGGCAAGTTGAGCCCGAGATTCATTGGGCCGTACGAAATCTCCGAACGAGTTGGTCCGGTTGCGTATAGATTGATTTTGCCCCCTGAGCTTGAAAAGATTCACGACGTCTTTCATGTTTCGATGCTTCGACGCTATCGATCTGATCCATCGCACATAATTAGCCCATCAGAGGTTGAAATTCAAGCCGATATGAGTTATGAAGAAGAGCCGATGCATATCCTAGCTCGTGAAGTGAAGGAGTTGCGAAACAAAAGGGTTCCGTTAGTGAAGGTGTTATGGCTCAAACACGGGATCGAGGAAGCTACTTGGGAAACCGAGAGCTCGATGAAAGAACGATACCCAAACCTATTTACCGGTAAGATTTTCGGGGACGAAAATTTCTTAAGTGGGGGAGAGTTGTGACAGCCCAAAATTGACCCTAGTCGGGAAGTGGTTTCGGGACCACAAAACCGAGTCATAAAAATAATTGATTTCCATATTCTATGCTTATTATGTGTGTAAATGAGTATGTGGAAGTTTCATTCTCCAATTTTGCCAATTGCATGAGAAATTATTAAATAGGGATTGATATGAGACATGGTGAAAATATGATAGGCTAATTTAAAATGGTCTATTAATGCATGTTGTGAAAATGATGGGTTTGCATGTCAAATTACCCAAAATTTGAGCTAGTGGTTGGCCATGCTATGGGTGGAAACATGTTGGGAACATGTTGGCCTAGTGAGGTATGTAGGAAAAAAATAAAATAAGGGGCATGGGCATAAAATAATGAAAAGGAGTATGATGAATACAAAAAAAAAATGTGTGTAGTTGTTTTCCCCCCCATTGCCGTGAGCTAAAGAAAAGAAAGGAGAAAATTTTTGTTCATCCTTTCTCATCTTCATTTAGCCGAAACTAGAAAGAAAAAAACAAAGAAAAAAAAATGCTCATCCTTTGGTTCATCCTTGGCCAAAAATTTTAAGGAGGAAGGAAGAAAAAAGGTTGAAGAGGTTCGGCCATGCATGTAGCTAGGCTAAGGTATGTTTGATGATGTTCCATGAGATGCATGCATGTTTTAGTTGTTAGCTTGAGTTCTACCTAGCCCATGGTCTAAATCTTGCTATGTGATGGAAATGACACTCGGCCATGGATGCATCATTCTTGGTTGATGTTTGATGTTGTGGTGATGAGGCATGAGGATGAGTTAAGATTCGGCCTAGGTGGAGTTTGTGTTAATGCCATTGCATGCTAAATATGAAGCTTGTTAATGATGCATGTGATGGTGGCTTGATGATTCTTGAACCTCCTTTTTAGCATTTTTGAGTGAGCACATATGTGCATTGGTTGCTAAATGGAGAAGAATCGGCTAGCAAGTTGTGTGCTAAGGCCGAATATAACTTTTGCATGTTAATGAGCAATGCATGTGTTAAATTGATGGAAAGGGAGAGGATGCTTTACTAGTGTGTATATGTGTGTATTAGCCAAGTTTTGAACTTGAAACAAAAGGGTGTTTAGTCAATACAAGTGACCATACTTGTAGAATGTATTAAGTGTTGAAATCGGCCCGAAAATAGACATGCATATTCGGCCAAGGGGGAAAAATTAGCTAAAATGTTGAGTTTGATTCATGATTCCGTACATATGTGACTTTAATGTCTAATGTATAAATATGGGCTAAGTGCCTTGTGTTCCTCTTTTCGATGCTCAAATGATTAAATCAATTTATTTGTTTAATTAAGCTCAAGAGCAAAGGGGAACTAAATCCGATAAAGGGAAGGAAAAAAGTGGTCGAATAGCTATCGGAATCGTTCGACAACACCCGAGGTAAGTTCTTGAGTAAGAGAGCTTAAATTAAGATTTGATTAGATCATGTTTTAAGCAAATCAAAATCATGCTCTTTGTGTGTGGCTATTGAGCCGAAATCACAAGAATGATAAGTGTCTTGTGTTTGAGTTTTGCTAACGAAAATGAAACACGAATGTGCTATGATTTATTGTTAAATGTGCATGGTTATTTGAATGATGTCCGGGCTAAGTCCCGAAGGCTTTGTGCTAAGTGACCATATCCGGACTAAGATCCGAAGGCATTTGTGCGAGATACTAATTCCGGGCTAAGCCCGAAGGCATTTGTGCGAGATACTAATTCCGGGCTAAGCCCGAAGGCATTTGTGCGAGTTACTAAATCCGGGTTAAGTCCCGAAGGCATTTGTGCGAGTTACTAAATCCGGGTTAAGTCCCGAAGGCATTTGTGCGAATTACTATAACCGGGCTATGTCCCGAAGGCATTTGAACGAGGAGCTATATCCGGTTAAATTCCGAAGGTACGTGATTTGGGAATGAATGAACTTGCTGTAAAATTCCAGTTAATACTCTCGAAACATCCCAACATTGAGGTATGTTTTGTATGTGCTTGAATTTAGTTGAGCCCTTACAAATAAGTATTCGCTCAGTTGATAAACGAGCTACCGGCCTTTGGCTGAGTTGATCTTTTGTGTATGTACATAAGGGTTGATAATGTGAAGCAAGTACGATATCGTAAATTTGTGCATATGAAATTATCCGTTTAGCTATATGAATGCTATACTTTTGTTGTGCTGGAATTCCTTGCTCAAAACTTACTAAGCATAAATTGCTTACTCCGTTTCATTGCTCCTCTATTTTATAGATTTGGTTCTCCAGCTATCGGACTCGGGATCTTGAAGTCAAAGTCGCCCACACTATCAAAGCCCCCCCTTTTGGTACAATTTTGGTTGAACTTCGAAATGGCATGTATAGGACTACCCGTTTGTTGTGGGTCGTGGACCCTTTGGACTTGTATAAATTTTGGATAGCCATGCGAAAATGGCTTATATGTGTTTGAGTATAATGTTATAATCATTTGGTGTGGATATGCTTGACAAGGATTGGCCACGGGGATGGTTAATCACTTTCATAAATTGTGCTATTTATGCAAAAAGGGCTAGTTGAATCATGGAAACCATGAAATAGGTAAAGTCTACCTTAAAGGCAGATGCTGACAGCAGCAGTGATGTAGATTTGGAAAATCACTAAAAATAGTAGGAATGGAATTAAATAGTGAATAAATTATGTAAACAAACCTTGATGAATCTACTTTCATAGGAAAGTAACGAAACAATCATACGGACAGTATGTTAAGAGATATTCAGGTTCTCGTGAGACAGGGCCAGAACGGTTTCTGGATTCCCTGTTCCGACTTTGGAAATTCATTATAAATTAACCAGAGATAATTAGGAGTCATACCATATATGTATAGATTCCTCTCTGAGTCTAGTTTCTATAGAAACAAACGGCATCAGTATTGGAGCCCTGTACAAGGAGATATCCAAGTCGTAATGCGCAAAGGTCAGGGTAGTCGATCCCTGTAACATGGGAGACTTTGACTAATAAACTGTACTAATTGGCCCGACCAAAAATTCTAGAAAAAAATATGTAGATGGGCATATGAGTCTAGTTTCAGGGAAAAATCACGAAACTGATTTTCGAGTTGTGAAACTCAAGATATGATTTTTAAAGCGACTAGTACGCAGATTGGCAGTGTCTGGGAAATATTTTTTATAAGGGGTTTAAAGTCTGTTAACACCTCGTGTTCGACTCCGGTGTCGGTCTCGGGTTCGGGGTGTTACAGGTAATGCACCTACAACATTTAATTCAGCAAATTAAATCCCTTTTAGACACATTAAATTCGGCAACATAAACAAATAAATCTTGCACCATAAATTAGGCTGGACATAATTAATCTTTGTAATAGTTAACACATATTTAATTGGTCTTAATTAATTAAGTACTTAATTTAGAACATAATTAAAACATCTCCATATTATGAAAAATTAATTATTAAAACAAATAACTAATAAAACTAACAGCAACTTAAATGATTTATTCTAGCATAATAAACGCAATAATGAAATGAGCTGAAACGAGCTCGTTGAGCTAAATTAAGTTGAAGTTGAGCTGATTTGAGCTTGAAGGAGTATGCATGGTTTGCTTGGCTTGCTGATCCAAGAGCTTTCAAGAAGTCCAGCAACGGTTTCACCCCAAACTCTATCAACTAAGGCTGTTGTTGCGTCTTTGAATCTCTTTGCTCGAGCTCGAGTGATCGGTCCTACGGGCAATTCGAGAGGATCTCCATTGGCAGTCGACAACTCGGGAGGTGTGGTTGTATCACTATGAGAGATCAATACTTGAACTTATTCACCGGTAAGATTTTCAGGGATGAAAATCCCTAAGGGGGGAGAATTGTAACAACCAAATTTTGGGTCTAGTTGGAATAGTGGTTTCAGGACCGCAAATCTAAAGTCGAGAAAATTATATTATTAATTTTTTTGGGAGGCTAACATTTCTATTAGAGATCTGTGAAGCTTAGAAAGGTGATAAGGAGTTGCAAGCTAAGATGGCTCAGTGCGAGACGGAAAATGAATTCGAATTTCGTATTGATACTGATGGATGTATAATGTTCAAAGATAGTGTTTGTGTACCCAAGGACAATGAGCTTATATAGAAGATTCTACGAGAGGCACATAGTGGTTGTTTGTCCATCCACCCAGGTAGTGTAAAAATGTACAATGACTTGAAGAAAATATACTGGTGATCAAGAAAATATACTGGTGGTCAGGAATGAAAAGAGAAATTTCAGAGTTCGTTTCTAAGTGTCTTATGTGCCAGCAAGTGAAGGCTGAACACCAAGTACCTTCGGGTCTACTTCAGCTTATCATGGTCCCCGAATGGAAGTAAGATCGGATTACTATGGATTTCGTGACGGGTTTGCCATTAACCCCGAAGAAAAAGGATTCTATTTGGGTTATTATGGATAGGCTAACAAAGTCGACACATTTTATACCAGTGCATACCGACTACTCCCTTGAGAGATTGGCTGACTTGTACATTTCTGAGACTGTGAGATTGCACGGGGTACCCTTATCGATTATTTCGAACAGAGACCCAAGATTTACCTCAAGGCTTTGGAAAAAGTTACAAGAGGCCTTAAATACAAAGTTGAGTTTTAGCACAGCATTTCCCTCGCAAACCGACGGTCAGTCGGAGAGAATAATTCAGATTTTAGAAGACATTTACGGTGTTATCTTCTCGAGTTTCAAGGTAGTTGGGAAAGGTACTTACCATTGGTTGAATTCGCCTACAACAATAGTTATCAGTCAAGTTTGAAGATGGCACATTATAAGGCTTTATACGGACGAAAGTGTCGAACGCCCTTATATTGGACCGAACTCAGAGAGAGCCAGATTCATGGGGTCAATTTAGTCAAGGAAACTGAAGAGAAGGTTAAAGTGATTCGCGATTGTTTGAAGGCTACCTCAGATAGACAGAAATCCTATGCGGATTTAAAACGTAAAGAGATCGAACTTCAAGTCAGTGATCGAGTGTTTTTG
>NC_053425.1:72812884-72862316 GCF_007990345.1 Gossypium hirsutum
TGTAGTTTTGGCCAAGCCAGCTCAGGAGTCGGGATAGGTCGAAGGCTCAGTCACACTATCCGGAAGACTTTTGGTAAAGGCTTGTAAATTTAAGTATGGCATGTATAGCAATATATCTATTTTGTGTAAATGATCTTATGGTATGGTAATGGAATGGTTGAGGAAATGTTTCATAATGATAAATTATGAAAATGGTTAGTTTAGATTATGTTTGATGATAAGGAAAATTAATAAGATACTTAGTGTATAAAAACTCATCAAAAGGGATGAAATTTGCCATAAATAGGATACTGCAGCAACACTGACGCGAGTTTGAAAATTTACTAAAAATCATAGAAATTGAATTTGGTGATGGAATACATATAAAATTGAAGCTTATTATGTCTAGTTTCACATGAAACAAATGAAACAAGAAAAGAAATTACATGTTAGAAGATATTAGAATTTTAGTGAAATAGGGTCATAGCAGTTTCTGAATCCCCTGTTCCAACTTTAGAAATTCACCATAAATTGTAAAGATATAATTAAGTAGTGTATTTTATATTCTCAGAATCCTTATTGAGTATAGTTTCAGGAGAAATAAACCTAATATTCATATTAATTTTTTACAGAGAGAAATGTGGTTCGTAGTAAACAGAGTTCAGACCAGTCAAGTCCTGAAATAGGGGTAACTAATAAACTGTACTAAATGGCCCAACCAAAAATTCTAGAAAAATCTTAGTAGATAGGTATGTGAGTATAGATTCAGGAAAAATTTACGGATATTGATTTCGAGTTTCATAACTCGAGATATGATTTTTCTTGTGATTGTGATGCAAGTAGCTTAAAAGCTGCGAATGTAGAAATAAATAATCCAAAGTTCTAAATATGTTAAATTAAGCTTAGTAACACCTCATACTCGACTCCGACGACGGTATCGGGTGTGGGGGTGTTACATTTAGTGGTATCAGAGCAGGTTTAGTCGGTTCTCGGACTACGTGTTGTATGTACGGATTTTGCTATACATGCCATATGTATAAATTGTGATAGTGTGACGACTTCTGACCTTTTTAAATGATTTTTTTATAGTAAATGGATCCCGATCCAGTTGTGGCAGATGAAGTAGAGAGTAATGCGCCAGCTCCAGCTGAAGGTGCAGCGCCGACTGAAAATCCACCTCCTATTGTTCGTCAGGGAGGAGGAGAAAGGGATCGAGAAGCCTTTCTCCAAATGATGAGTGCATGGTACACTGAGTTCGTTCGTACGAACCCAAATGTACAACCTCCCCCACCTCCCCCAATTCCTCAACCTGTACCCCCGATGCCTCAAGGTATAGATCTGATGAAATTTCACAGAACTCCAGTTGATAGAATTCGCAAGCAAGGGGCCGAAGAATTTAAAGCAAATATTGATGATGATGCCGAGAAAGCAGAGTTCTGGCT
Organism: Gossypium hirsutum; assembly: GCF_007990345.1. Lineage (NCBI taxonomy): Eukaryota > Viridiplantae > Streptophyta > Magnoliopsida > Malvales > Malvaceae > Gossypium > Gossypium hirsutum. The sequence goes on from NC_053425.1 coordinate 72,814,306, forward strand.
TGAGAATTCTATCCGGGTATTTGATGAATTATCTTGTACATCTGAAGAATGTTTAAAATGTGCTATATCTTTGTTGAGGGATTCAGCTTATAATTGGTGGAAGACTTTGATTTCAGTGGTACCGAAAGAGAAAATAACACGGGAATTTTTTCAAGAAGAGTTTCGGAAGAAATATATTAGTGAAAGATTTATTGATCAAAAGCGTAAAGAATTTCTTGAGCTGAAGCAAGGTAATATGACGGTTACAGAGTATGAAAGAGAGTTTGTTCGATTAAGTAAGTATGCCAGAGAGTATGTTCCTACAGAGGCCAAGATGTGCCGACGATTTGAAGACGGGCTCAACGAAGACATCAATGTATTTGTTGGAATTCTTGAATTAAAAGAAATGGTAGTATTGGTTGATCGAGCTTGTAAGGCCGAAGAATTACTTAAAGAAAAGAAAAAGGTAGAGGCTGAAACTAGAAATTGGAAGAAAAGACCGATGAGTAGTTCATTTTCACAGCAACCTAGAAAGTCAAGGAATATGAATCCTCGTTCCCAAGCTTCAGCTGGGCAATCATATGGGAATTATAAGAAGCAAAATGTGGGTCCTAAATCCCAGACTACTTCGGCAGCCAATGTAGGGAACTCGAGATTTGTTAAACCTGAGTGCCAGCGGTGTGGTAGAAATCATTTTGGTCCGTGTAGAGCAAATGAATGTTTTCGATGTGGTTCTTCGGATCATTTTATTAGAGACTGCCCAGAGAGAGCTGAAAAAGAAAAATTTCAGAATACAAAAACAAGTGGGGCGGATTCTAGAGGAAGATATCCAAGAAAAGCTGGGAGCGAAGCAAGCAGTAAGAATGAAGCCAGGGATGCACCAGTTAGACCTGAAAGAAGGGCTCCGGCTAGAACTTAGGCTATTAAAGCACGTGAAGATGCTTCCTCACCTGATGTGATTACCGGTACATTTTCCCTCTATAATGTTAATGTTACTGCTTTGATTGATCCCGGTTCTACTCATTCATATGTGTGCATGAAATTGGTGTCTAGTATGAATATACCTGTTGAGAATACAGATTTTATGATTAGAGTGTCGAATCCGTTAGGCAAATGTGTGACTGTTGATAAAGTATGTAAGAAATGTCCTTTAATGATTCGGGATCATTACTTTCCGGCCGACTTGATGTTGTTGCCGTTTGATGAGTTTGATGTTATTTTGGGTATGGATTGGTTGACATTACATGATGCTAAAATAAATTGCAAAGAAAAGGTTATAGAATTAAAGTGTGGAAATGGTGAAACTCTGCGGGTTGAATCAGATAAATCAGAGGCATTGCCTAGGTGGTTTCTTCAATGTCGGCTCAAAGATATCTGAGAAAGGGTTATGAAGCTTATTTGGCGTATGTAATTAATACAAAAGAAGTTGAAAAGAAAGTTGAATCAGTGCCGGTTGTGTGTGAATTTGCAGACGTATTTCCAGAAGAATTGCCGGGTTTGCCTCTAGTCAGAGAAGTAGAATTTGGTATTGATTTGATACCGGGAACAGCTCCGATTTCGATTGCTCCGTATAGAATGGCACCAGCAGAGTTGAAGGAATTAAAGTCGCAGTTGCAAGAGTTGACTGATAAAGGTTTTGTGAGACTGAGTTTTTCACCTTGGGGTGCTCCCGTGTTATTTGTGAAAAGAAGGATGGTTCTATGAGGTTGTGTGTTGATTATCGGTAGTTAAACAAGGTGACAATCAAAAACAAGTATCCGTTGCCAAGAATTGATGATTTGTTTGATCAGCTAAAAGGAGCGACATGGTTTTCAAAGATTGACTTGAGATCTGGGTATTACCAACTGCGGGTAAAAGAGTCGGATGTGCCTAAAACTGCTTTTAGAACAAGGTATGGTCATTATGAATTTTTAGTTATGCCATTCGGATTGACAAATGCTCCTGCTGTGTTTATGGATTTAATGAATCGCATATTTCGGCCATACTTGGACAAATTTGTTGTGGTGTTTATAGATGATATTTTAATTTATTCAAAAGATGACACAGAGCATGCTGAGCATTTGAGGATAGTTTTACAAACTTTGAGAAATAAGCAGTTGTATGCTAAGTTTAGTAAAAGTGAATTTTGGCTTCGAGAAGTTGGATTTTTGGGTCATATTGTTTCAGGTGATGGTATACGGGTTGATCCTAGTAAAATTTCAGCCATTGTTGATTGGAAACCACCGAAAAACGTAACCGAAGTTAGAAGTTTCTTGGGGCTAGCTGGGTATTATCGGCGGTTTGTAAATGGATTTTCTATAATTGCTGCTCCTATAACTAGATTAGTCTGAAAGGATGTTAAATTTGAATGGACGGAAGAATGTCAACAGAGTTTTGAAGAATTGAAAAAGTTATTAACAGAGGCACCAGTGTTAGTACAGCCCGAATCAGGTAAAGAATTTGTGGTGTATAGTGATGCTTCTCTAAATGGTTTGGGGTGTGTGCTCATGCAAGAAGGAAAAGTGGTGGCATATGCTTCGAGGCAGTTAAAACCTCATGAGAGGAATTATCCTACTCACGATTTGGAATTGGCTGCGGTGGTGTTTGCTTTGAAAATTTGGCGACATTATTTGTATGGTGAAAAATGCCGGGTATATACCGATCATAAAAGTCTTAAGTACTTGATGTCACAAAAAGACTTGAATTTAAGACAGCGAAGATGGTTGGAGTTATTGAAAGATTACGAGCTTGTTATTGATTATCATCCGGGAAAAACGAATGTGGTTGCTGATGCTTTGAGCAGAAAGTTGTTGTTTGCTTTGAGAGTTATGAACACTCAGTTGAAAGTGTCAGATGATGGTTCGATTCTAGCAGAGCTAAGAGTAAAACCGAAGTTTTTACAAGAGATTTCTGAAGCTCAGAAAGATGATCAAGATTTGCAAGCCAAGAGAAAGCAGTGTGAAGTTGATACAGAGTCAGATTTCAAAATTGGTTCTGATGGGTGCTTAATGTTTAAAGATCGGATTTGTGTACCGAAGAATGAGGAATTGATTCAAAAGATCCTACAGGAAGCACATAGTGGTTATTTCTCGATTCATCCGGGTAGTACGAAAATGTATAATGACTTGAAGAAAATGTATTGGTGGAATGGAATGAAAAGAGATATATCAGAGTTTGTGTCCAAATGCTTAATCTGTCAACAAGTGAAAGCTGAACACCAAGTTCCTTCGGGATTACTTCAGCCTATTATGGTTCCTAAATGGAAATGGAATCGGATTACTATGGATTTTGTTTCAGGATTGCCATTGACTCCGGGAAAGAAAGATGCCATCTGGGTAATAGTTGACAGATTAACTAAGTCGGCTCATTTTATCCCGGTACGTACGAATTATTCTCTTAACAAGTTGGTTGAACTGTATATTAAAGAAATTGTTAGATTACACGGAATACCATTATCGATTATTTTAGATAGACATCCAAGGTTTACCTCGCGGTTTTGGCAAAAGTTACAAGACGCGTTAGGTACGAAGTTAAATTTTAGTACTGCTTTTCATCCACAAACTGATGGACAGTCAGAAAGAATAATTCAGATTCTTGAAGATATGCTTAGATGTTGTGTATTGGAATTTAAAGGAAGTTGGGAAAGATACTTACCGTTGGTAGAATTTGCTTACAACAATAGTTATCAGACGAGCTTGAAAATGGCACCTTATGAAGCATTGTATGGTCGTAAGTGTCGAACGCCTTTGTATTGGACCGAACTCAAGGAAAATCAGATTTATGGAGTTGATCTAATAAAAGAAACTGAAGAAAAAGTGAAAGTAATTCGAGATTGTTTGAAAGCTGCTTCAGATAGACAGAAATCTTATGCAGATCTAAAACGAAAGGACATTGAATTTCAAGTTGGTGATAAAGTATTTTTAAAGGTGTCTCCGTGGAAGAAAGTCCTTAGATTTGGACGGAAGGGCAAATTAAGTCCGCATTTTGTTGGGCCGTATGAAGTAATTGAAAAAGTTGGACCCGTAGCATATCGACTAGCATTACCACCTGAATTAGAGAAGATTCATGATGTGTTCCACGTATCTTGTTACGTCGGTATCGTTCGGATCCTTCACATGTAGTTTCACCGACAGAAATTGAACTACAACCAGATATGACATACAAAGAAGAACCGATTAAGATTTTAGCTCGAGAGGTCAAACAACTAAGGAATAAAAATGTTGCACTTGTGAAGGTGTTGTGGCAAAGGCATGGAGTAGAAGAAGTTACATGGGAATCCGAAGAAACTATGAGAAATCAATACCCACATCTGTTTACCGGTAAGATTTTCGAGGATGAAAATCCTTAAAGGGGGGAGAGTTGTAATATCTCGAATTAGGGCCTAATCGGAATAGTGGTTTTGTGACCACAAATCCGAGATAGAAATAATTATTTTATAATTATTTTGAGGTTTATGATATGAATGCATAATTGTGTGAAGATTTCGTGAAGAAATTTTGGGCATAACGAGTTTAATTTAAAGTTAGGGACTAAATTGAATAAGTTACAAAATTTGCATTCTAGAAGTTTTTAGTATGAAATTACTTTGAAATATTAATTAGGAGGTCTTAAATAGCAATTTTACCAATTTTAAGTTCATGGACAAAATTAGGATATGGAAGGAATTTTTGGAAAGTTTAGTAGTAAGGGTATTTTGGTCATTTAGTTATTAAAATGAATTAAAAACAAAATTAAAAGCCAATTTTTGTCCATCTTCTTCATTAGGCCGAAATTTCAAGGGTTCTCCGTATCTAGGGTTTTTTTCAAGCTTCCAAGCTCCATAGTAAGTGATTCCAAGCCCCGTTTTTAATGTTCTTTACGTTTTTGGAATCCCGGTAGCTCGATTAAGCTTATGTTAGCAATAATTCAACTTAGGGTTTATAGTTGGAAAAATATCCATAGGTAAAATTTGTGTATTTTGATGTTTTATGATAGAATATGGGGTTTTAAATTATGTTAGACAACTTGTACTACTCGATTTTAAGCAAAAGCGAGTAAAAGGGCTTAATCGGTAAAAATACCTAATAGTCACAAGTACATGTTAGAGTGAGAATTTGATGTTGCCATAGAAGAGAAAAGTGATCAGCATGTTGTAAAACATAAGAATAAGGAATAAAGTTTAATCCCGAGCCTAGGGGCAAAAATGTAAATATGCAAAAGTTTAGGGGCAAAATTGTAATTTTGCCAAAATTTGAGTTAAGGATTAATTTGATAATGGGAGTATTAAATGAGCTAAATGTGTTATTTTAGATCAAGAAAGACGTGGAATCGACCTCAATCGAGGAGAAGAAAAGATTGTGGACTAAATTGCAAAATCTTTGTATTTTGGTACCAAGGTAAGTTCATGTGTAAATAAAGTAGCATAATTGTTATTTTTAAGTTATTGATGTAAATTATATGCTATGCTGAATTTAATTATGAAATGTATGCTTTGTGGTTAATTTCAAATAATATGTAAATTATGCGAGCTACTTGTTAAATATAATTGCTACCGAGTATTGATTTCGGCATTCTACGGAAGACGGCAAGGATAATTGTTCAAGAAAAGAAGCCCGTTTGAACCTTAGGAATAGATTAGGATACAAGTGACATGTCACTAGGATGGTTGAGCATCCGAACTCGTTGAGTTGAGTCCGAGTTCACTTATGGATGCGAATGTCCGAACTCGTTGAGTTGAGTCTGAGTTCGTGAGATGTAACTAGGCATCCGAACTCGTTGAGTTGAGTCCGAGTTCACTTATGGATGCGAACGCCCGAGCTCGTTGAGTTGAGTCCGAGTTCACTTATGGGCGGGTTACATGATTGCTTGATTTCATATATGACACTTATGTGCAAGTTATCCATGTATCCGAATTATATTCCGATGTGTTCAACGGGTAAAGCTCTACTCAAATGGAGGAATATTTGAGATGTAAAGAGACGTATTGGTAAGTGATGTGAAATGGATATTTTGAACAGGCATGTATTTAACCCTCGGGTTGAGTATTGATACAACCACGATAAGGTAATAAGATGATGAAAAATGATTAGAAATGTGACATGTGTTTTAGTGATGCATGCTAATGTTGATTGGTATAACTGTTTGTTATGTTACTTATTATTTGCATATGAACTTACTAAGCATTTATGCTTACTCCCTCCTTCTTACTCATTGTAGTTTTGGCCAAGCCAGCTCAGGAGTCGAGATAGGTCGAAGGCTCAGTCACACTATCCGGAAGACTTTTGGTAAAGGCTTGTAAATTTAAGTATGGCATGTATAGCAATATATCTATTTTGTGTAAATGATCTTATGGCATGGTAATGGAATGGTTGAGGAAATGTTTGATAATGATAAATTATGAAAATGGTTAGTTTAGATTATGTTTGATGATAAGGAAAATTAATAAGATACTTAGTGTATAAAAACTCATCAAAAGGGATGAAATTTGCCATAAACAGGATACTGCAGCAACACTGACGCGAGTTTGAAAATTTACTAAAAATCATAGAAATTGAATTTGGTGATGGACTACATATCAAATTGAATCTTATTATGTCTAGTTTCACATGAAACAAATGAAACAAGAAAAGGAATTATATGTTAGAAGATATTAGAATTTTAGTGAAACAGGGTCATAGCAGTTTCTGAATCCCCTGTTCCAAATTTAGAAATTCACCATAAATTGTAAAGATATAATTAAGTAGTGTATTTTATATTCTCAGAATCCTTATTGAGTATAGTTTCAGGAGAAATAAACCTAATATTCATATTAATTTTTTACAGAGAGAAATGTGGTTCGTAGTAAACAGAGGTCAGACCAGTCAAGTCCTGAAACAGGGGTAACTTTAACTAATAAACTGTACTAAATGGCCCAACAAAAAATTCTAGAAAAAAATTAGTAGATAGGTATATGAGTCTAGATTCAAGAAAAATTTACGGATCTTGATTTCAAGTTTCATAACGTGAGATATGATTTTTCTTGTGATTGTGATGCAAGTAGCTTAAAAGCTGCGAATGTAGAAACAAATAATCCAAAGTTCTAAATATGTTAAATTAAGCTTAGTAACACCTCATACTCGACTCCGACGACGGTATCGAGCGTGGGGGTGTTACATGGAGCATCAGATTCAATCCAAAATCCACAATAGAGTTGGCTCTTCAAGCTAGTACAAAAATTCATAATAGAGTTGCTTCTTCACCACAATACTCTATTGCCAAAAACAGAACTAGAAGAGAGATTAAACCTCCAAAAAGGTATGCCAGAGCTGATCTAATTACTTATGCTTTAAATGTGGCTAAAGATACAAATGCAAACCAAGAGTTATCTACTTATTCTGAGGCGGTTAACTGTGAAGACTCAAAAAAGTGGATGTTTGCTATGCAAGAGGAGATGGAATCACTCCACAAAAATAGAACATGGGATCTTATGAAACTTTCTAAAGGAAAAAAGGTTGTTCATTTTAAATGGGTGTTTAAAACGAAGGGACTCCAGGAGTTGAAGAACCTAGATATAAAGCAAGGCTTGTTGCAAAGTGCTACAGTCAAATTCCAAGTGTAGACTTCACAGATGTGTTCTCCTCAATTGTGAAGCATAGTCGAGCTTTGCTTGGTATTGTGGCATGCATCATTTGGAGCTTGAGTAGTTAGATGTAAAAACTGTAATTTTTGCATGGAAAACTTGAGGAAGATATTTACATGCAACAACCAGAGGGTTTTACAGTCTCAAAAAAAAGGACTATGTTTGATTGTTAAAAAAATCCCTTTACAGTTTCAAACAGTCACCAAAGTAGTGGTACAGGAGGTTTAATTACTTTATGACTTCTCATGATTTCAAAAGAAGTAGCTTTGACAGTTGTGTTTACTTTAAGAAAAACAGTGATGGTTCTTTTGTGTATCTAATCCTTTATGTTAATGACATGTTGATAGCAACGAAAGATAAAGAAGAGATAAGAAATAACAAAGCCTAAATAAGTGAAGAATTTGAGGTGAAAGATTTGAGAGCAGCAAAGAAGATACTTGGTATGGAGATTCTCAGAGATAGAAAAGCAAGTAAATTGTACCTAAGTCAGAAGGGGTACACTAAGAAAGCTCCTTCCAGGTTCAGTATGCAGAGCGCTAAGCCTGTTAGTACTATTTTAGCAACCCATTTCAGACTTTCATTGACTTTGTCTCCACAATCAGATGATGAGATTGAGTACATGTCACATGTTTCATATTCTAGTGTAATGATACCTCTCATATATGATATGATTTGTTTATATCCAAGTTTATCATATGCAGTCAACGCAGTTAGCAGATACATAGCGAATCCCGATAAAGAACATTGGAAAGTAGTTTAGTGAATTTTAAAATACTTACGAGGTACTACTGATGTTTGTTTATAGTTTGGAAGAACTAAAGATGGAGTCATTGGGTATATTGATGCTGATTTTGTTGGAGACCTTAATAGAAAAAGATCTCTCACATGTTATGTCTTTACAATCAAAGGTTGTGCAATCAGTTGGAAAGCTACTTTGCAAACTACAGTTGTTTTATCTACCATTTAATCTAAGTACATTGCGATTACTGAGGCTTGTAAATAAGTCATTTGGTTGAAGGGACTCTTTAGTGAACTCAATGAAGACCTTCAAATCAGTACAATATTTTGTGATAGTCAAAGTGTCATCTTCCTTATAAAAGATCAAATGTTTCATGAGAGAACAAAGCACGTTGATGTTCAATATCATTTTGTTCATGATATTATTGCTCGTGGTGATATTATTGTGAGAAAAATTAGTACTTATGAAAATCTTGCAGATATGATGACTAAGTCACTTCCCATAACCAACTCTAAGCATTGCTTGGACTTGGTTGGTGTTCATTGTTAAAGTTAAACCCTTAAGGGTTTTATGAAATAGATGGAGAACTTGTTCATTGAGAGTTTGCAATGAAGAACTTGTTCGTTGAGGAATTAATGTCAAGGTGGAGATTTTTAGAGATGTGACCCAAATTCATGATAAAGTAAAATACAAGTGCTAAAATACAAGTGTGCAAGAGAAGTTCGAATAAAAGTATACTTCCTCTGTTTAATGTTGATTTGAATAAGGTGTTTTAACCTTATTGCATTACTTCTATTGTATTTTGATTAGAATATGGTTTTACACACCTATAAAGAGACAAAGTCTATACCGCTTGTAATCATTCAAATTCGACATAATGAATTATCTTCGCCTCTGACCAGGATTTTTTTTCCCAAAAGGGTTTCCACATAAAAATTTGTGTTCTTTTTTTTTCTTTTTTTTTCTTTGCGATACATTTTCATTATTGACGTTCTATTTTTCACAGTCCACTTGGAACACACAAATCCTGATATTATCATAACAATATAAACTCAGCCTACTCAGGGAAGTTTTCTTGTTTGCACTTTAATTATTTTAAATTAAGGGCAATGTATGTTCTAAAAAGTGGGGGGTAAACATAGGATTAGTTTGTGTGGTTTTACTTTGTTTTAGTTAAGTACTTATTTACTTTAAAAAATATATTGTTGCATGGAGCTTGGATTATATTAATATTATGAATAGCGACTGAAGATAATAAAGCATGTAATGGTTTTTTACAAGCATGAAATTTTTAATTGATATAAGATAACTTGATTATTTTTGAGGGAAAATGATTAGGTTACCTAGTTAAATTACATAATAAATTAGAAGTACCTAAGTAAGAATATTTGATGATGCCATATGAGATATAAGTAGATAGTCGTAGAGACATGAATGCTTGAATTGATTATTATTCATTCGATTTAATTTGAAGCATGAAAGAAATTGTGTACTGTGAGATGCTTAGGGTTGACCTAAGGCATTGTTTGAATAGCCAGTTCTCAAATAATCATACCTTAATGCTATGAATCCCGAGTCTCCTTATTTAAGTCTAATAACTCCTTTTTTTTATGAACCAACAAAATTGAAACCCAAAGGCCACACATAAAACTTGAACTCTTCCCTATCTTTAGTCCTTTAATACATTTCAAAATAGATGTAACACCCCGAACCCGAAACCGACACCGGAGTCGAACACGAGGTGTTAACTGACTTTAACCCCTTATAAAATTTATTTTCCAGACACTGCCCAATCTGTGTACTAGTCGTTTTAAAAATCATATCTTGAGTTTCGTAACTCGAAAATCAGTTTCGTAATTTTTCCCAGAAACTAGACTCATGTGCCCATCTATGTATTTTTTTCTAGAATTTTTGGTTGGCCCAATTAGTACAGTTTATTAGTCAAAATCTCCCAAGTTGCAGGGGTCGACTACACTGACCTTTGCCCATTACGACTTGAATATCTCCCTACACGGGGCTTCAATACTGATGCCGTTTATTTCTATGAAAACTAGACTCAGAGAGAAATCTGTACATATATGGTACGACCCCTAATTATCTCTGGTTAATTTGTAATGAATTTCCAAAGTCGGAGCAGGGAATCCAGAAACCGTTCTGGCCCTGTCCCACAAAAATCTGATTATCTCTTAATATACTGCCCATATGATCTTTTCGTTACTTCCTCATGAAAACAGACTCATCGAGCTTCGCTTACATAATTTATTCATCAATTAATTCCACTCCTACTATTTTTTAGTGATTTTTCAATCTCATGACACTGCTGCTGCCAGCATCTGTTACGAAAGTAACTAGGTTCATTTCATGCCTACCCTTGATCCAACTCAATCGAACATTCGTGCCATTTTCGCATGGCTTAAAGTTTACATGCCAAAGTTCAAACACAACGTAATAGCTTATACATGCCAAAATGTTCTTCTAAGCCAACTAAGAAGAAAGTACCAAAACTTGCTATCCGGTGTGATGACTTCGATGACGGCCCGACCACGCAAAAATAGATGAGTCCAAGCAACCTATAATGGGTGACAAGGAAACACCGAGTGAGTTTATAACTCAGTAAGTCATAAGCTATGCACTACCATCCATCAATAACGTTATCACAAGAGAAAACAAAATGGAACGAGGCTAATTACTCCATCCATTCCCAACCATACCATAGTTCCTCCAACCTATCAATTCAATTTCATATCAATTCATGCATTCACATTCCATATACTCATCAATAGGACATTGAGGCAATTTCATAAATCAATTTATTTTCGTTACAATCAAACGACTAAACGGCCTTTCACCCATCCTACAATAAATTTTATGTACGTGACTTCAAGTATATTTGTCACATAGGTTCAAACTTACCGAGCTCAACACCAAGTATAAGCATAGCACCTATTAGCCATGTACTCAAGACACTTACCCGATCCGCTGTCCGCGATCGACTCAATAGTGTCGCACACATAGTGTCCATAATGATTCACGAATGTATATTGAGCCCGCACTCTCAGTGCTATATAATCAACTCGCACACTTAGTGCTACGTAATCAAATCGCACACTTAGTGCTACATAGTCAAACTCGCACACTTAGTGCCGCATGGTCAATTCGCACACTTAGTGCATCATATTCATTTCGCACACTTAGTGCAACATAGTCAAATCGCACACTTAGTGCTGTACAATTTAATCCCGCGCACTTAGCGCCAATCTCATGGTCATAAATGGTTATCCCGCACGTTTAGTGCCGAGATCAACAACTCAGTACATCTTACCTCTTTTCTTTCTTTCAACAATTTCATCATCACATACGTACATGCACATATATATATATATGTATATTTATTCATTCCATTCAGCATCAATACATAAACATTATGACCATTGAAATAATACCAACTACATGCTTAATGACTTACCTCGTGTTGGGTAAGACGGTTCCAACTCGACTACTCGATAACCCTTTTCTTTGCCTTCGCTCGATTCACCTCCTTTAACTCCTTGAGCCAAATCAATAATTTAAAATAGTCATTAATCGACTATTCAAGTATTACTTTCAGAATAATATATATATTGATTTGACTTTCACACACATAGCTTATAGTAAGCTTTATAATAGTCAATAAATAACTCATTGGCAAATTTTCATTAATGTTTACAACAAAATCACATATTCACTACGAGCTGTTTTCCTGAGCAGTAGTCGCTAAATTGTTTATAACTGGAGCTACAAAACTCCAAATCACTAGCCGTTAATTTTCCCTGAATATAAACTCGTATATCTTCCATCCATAAAATTTTCAGAATTTTTGGCTTGGCCAATCATTACCAGATTTTTCTTAAAGTTTCCCCTGTTTCACTGTTTGACTATTCTGACCACTCTTCACTATGAATCAAATTTCTCATTTTACAGAATTCAAAATGTGTTGTATTTGATCTCATTTGAAACTAGACTCATTAAGGAGTCTAAGCATATAAATTTTATCTTATAATCATTTTTGTACAATTTATAATGATTTTCTAAAAACAGAACAGGGAATCTAGTAGTCATTTTGACTCAGCCCCACAATACTTCAAATATCTCAAGATCGGTAACTCTTTTGTTTTCATAGTTTCTTTTGTAAGAAAATAGACTCTTCAAGCTTTAATGGCATAATTCACTCAGCTTCTAATTCAACTCCTACAAATTATGGCGATTTTCCAAAATCACCTTACTGCTGCTGTCCCCAAACAGATTATTACCGAATCAAATACTAACATTAGCATTTCACCTTAATAGCTAGCTTGTCAAGCCTTAATTTAACATATTTTCATTCAATTTGGTCTAATAACGCATAAATGGGTAAATTACATTTTTACCCCTAATATTTCGCACTTTCACAATTTAGTCTTTATTCCATAAAACACAAAATACACAAAGTTTGGTCACACTCCTTAAGGGCCGAATCTTCCTAGTGCCCATATAAGTCCATACATCTCATTTATTTCACCTTTGAGTCCTTCAAAAATTTGTTTTTGTAATTTAGCCCCAACTACTCAAAATCACCAAAAACTTCAACACAAAACATATTAATCTTTAACATATCTTTCACTTTTCATCAACAACTATCAAAAAGCTCAAGCACTCATCAATGGCAAAACACAAAATCATCATCAATCCACAAAATTGAACCATGGGTTTTTAGAACTCAAGTCAACTACTAAAACATGCATGCAACTCAAGAACAACATCAAACATACCTTAGTCTAGCAAACCACCATAGCCGATTTTCTCAAGCTCTTCCCCTTCCTTTCTTTCCTCTATTCGGCCAAAGGTGTTCAAGAATGAACACACATTTTTTTTTGTTTTCTTTCCTCAACTCACGGCAACAAGGGGGGGGTATGGATGAGACCATTTTTTTTTTCATCACCCTTCCTTTTCATTGTTTAATTCCTTTCTTTAATTTATTTTAATTATCATGCTTAATATTTTATTTTCCTTACCATACATCACTAACACAACATGTTGGTGACATGTTTCCACCCATAGCATGGCCGGCCACTACATATTAGGGAGGGGGAATTTGACATGCAAGTCCCCTTTTTCTTCCACATGCACTAATAGGTCCTCATGCATTGACCTATCACATTTTAAAATTTTCTCATATTAGTCCTATTGACTAAATTCACATGCAATCGACTAAATCGAAGCTTGAAATTTTCACACATTCATGATTACATATTCTAGATAATAAACATCACATTCAAACCTTTCGGTGACTCGGTTTAGCGGTCCCGAAACCACTTCCCGACTAGGGTCAATTTTGGGCTGTCACAATAGACGTCAAATCGTCGATATTGAGGGTTTAAGTAGATATGGTGGTTTCAAAAAAAGTTACAAAAAAAAGAAACAATGTGATGAAGTGATTATAGGTCAGGTATAAATGTGCAAAAAAGAAAATTCTAGAAAAAGTGAAAAGTAAAGACAAGTGGTAAAATTTTAGAACGTAAATAAAAGCACTGTGATTGAGAAAAGAGTAAAAAGTCAAATGACAACACAAAAAGTCACAAAAGTGAAAAAAAAAACCTCAGTCATCAGTGCACCAAAACTCGCTAAGCTGACCATAGTACCTAGTATTATATTGTATCTTCCTACATGGAGAAATAAGGTAGGAGAGAGAGGGAGACAAAAGGCGGTAGGATTGGATGGGACATTTAAGGGGATGAAAGGGAACTATGTCTAACTATTTCTAGTGTTTGAACCGTTTTGAGCCATATCCTCCTTTGAACTCGTACCGTCCTAAGCCTCATAACTGTAGGAGAGTGTTTAGGTGTGAGGTTCTTATTTACATCCATCTTCAATAACTCTAGCTTGTTTATAGAAAGAAATTTAGTAATTTTCGTGTAAATTTTTTATTTTATTTTATTTTATTTTCTCTTTTTCTAATATATATGTTTTGGTTGCTTGAGGACAAGCAACAAGTGTGGGGGAGTGATCGACCTCGAATTACACTACTATTTATATCCTTTTTGCACATAACTTTAGCTTATTTAATAGTTAAATCAAAACATCTTAGTATATATTTAAGTTTTCACACTTAAAGTAGTAATTTATGCTTTCTAGTTGTTTTTATTACATTTTATATATCTAAATGACGTTAAGTCGGGAGCTAAAGATGCATATTCAGGCCAAAATTGATGTCTATGTCGCGAAACCAAGACATTGATGTCTCAACATCGAAGGCAAAAGCTTAAAACAAGTTTTGGAGTGAAATTTCCCTCAATGTCGTGACACCGGAAGCCGATGTTGCAACACTGAAGGCCTGTGTTACAATCTTGCCCCTGCACAACCCAAAAAGTACCTTCACATGAAAAATGCATTTTGGAGGGAACTTAGGAGTATTTTTCCCAGTCTAACTCTAAGTACTTCAAGGACAATCACTTTAATATTCTAAGTTTAACTGATAGAAAGGCCATTGTAATTAGTTAAAACACACAATGAGAGGGAGCCAGAAAATATATTAGATTATTTATTTCATTCATATTTTTTACTTAGGGTATTTTATGTTCTTGTAATCAGAGGGTCATATTCCAAAGTGAGACTCCCGCAAGTGGAGATTATTCTGGAGCCAAGCCTTTATCGATAGATCTATCAACATCTCTTTTCCTTTATTCCTTTTTTTATATATCTTTCTTTAACACTGTTTAAGCGAATGTTTTTGTAAAGATTAGAATCAATTTATGCTTTATCCATATCTCACATGATTTCAATTGTTCGGATCTTATTAATTTATTAAAGGATAAATTTTCTTAGTGGATCAGTTGTTGGGATAGGAAGAACTTAAACCCTAGGTCTAACAACCCTAAGAAGTCATTTAGGTAGGAATTAACCTAAATTTGATATGGCCTATCCGTGAACACCTTAACTCGAATCGATCTGAACTGTAAGGTCAGAAGATAAGTAGTTCTTACTGACTCGTTATTCTAGTGGACGTATTGAAGATCCTGCTAAGGTTTCGACTAATTGATTGATTGGAACACTACATCAATAATTAATTAGGTAAAACAATTTGATCTAGCTAAAGGAACTCACGTAGTCGAACCAAGGGATAGGAGAAGCCGATACATGAACTTAGGAGTAGATTTAAGTTTAACTCAATTTATTTAGTTTATTAATATTATTATCATTTTGCTTCCATATTAACAGTAATAATTCGTGAATCAAGTAGATTAGTAATTATTTCTTGTAATAGGTTTGATAACAGTCTTACCCAAACTAAAATCCCTTGGGTACAATCCTCAGAGTACTTACCTAGTTCATTGGAACTATTATACTTGCGGACACAACCTCAAATCTACACATTTAGTTGTAGTATTCACACTCTAGATGTTGGTACGTTCGGAGGAGGTCAAGCGCTAATTTGTACTTTAAATAAATTATATTACCAATAAATATAAAGATATATTTTTGGTATTTTTATGAAGAATAAAATAATATAAAGGGAAAAACTTTAGGAAATTTGATATGGAAATTGAATTAGATCTGAGCATGGGTGATTAGCTCGCTTTAGTAATCATAACTGACTATTGCTTCAGGTTCTTTGTTCAATCAACTAATCATTACACTAACAGAATCTCTTGATCATCCACTAAAATAATAACTCGACAAGAACTACTTATCCTTCGACCTCACAGTCTAGAAGGATTTGAGGCTAAGTTGTTCACGAATTAGCCATACCAATTTTTAGTTTATTCCCAACTAGAAGACTTCCTAAGGTCGTCAAGCCTAAGTTTAAGTTCTTCCTTTCCTAAATAGCTGATCCGCTAAGAAAACCATTGACAACAATCAACTAATCATACCTTCACTCCCTAATTGCCCATGAGAGGATTAGTTCCTCATGGATCTAAAAAACATAGTAAACTTTATGCAAAAGATAAACATTAATAATAGGTCAAAGATAAAGGTTTATGAGAATCTTGAATTGTATTGATTGAAGCACGAAATCCACATAAAATTGATTAAGTTCCACAAATCAGATCTCCTGACAAATGCAAATAGCAAAATTGATAATAACCTAAGCATAAGAAAAAGGAAAAACTGAAACTGAAATTACAAAGAAAATTATAAAGTATGAAAGTTGTTCATAACAAGTGTTTAATGAGCCTATTTACAGATTTAGGGTTGTCATTGTCCTCAACTCTAGGCCAGTTGACTCTCTCTTATTAAACTTTTGGTTGTGTAGACCAAAACACCCCTAGCTCGTAAGTATTTCTCGTACAGGATCAATGTTGTGACACCCTAGTGCCTGTGTTGCAACATCGAAGGTAGTATGCTCGTACTCAGGGTAGCTTCAGGGGTGTGTCGCAACATCCCTTAGTTGTGTCACAACACTAAAGGTGGTCCTTGCTCCCTATGTTGCGACATCAAACTCTCGTATTGCAACACAACGACTAATATTGAGTTGATATGCCCTCTAATGAGCACTTACACACTCACAAACTATATTAGCTCACTCTTAGGCCTCATTCGGCTTTATTCGACCCCTCAAGTCAATAAAAAAACTCAAATTAAACTTTTTTATTGAATGTAAATAAAATTCTAAAAAAGAAACTAAAATATAATAAAAATTCTTGTATTCAAGCTCCTAAAATGCGAAAAATAGTTTATCTGCCACACTGAATTATAGCATATCAAACTCCCCCACACTTAAGTCATTGCTTGTTCTCAAGCAAGGAAAAAAAACAATAATTTAAAGGCAACCCTTGAGCAAGTATAGTACAAATTTTAGCTTTAGAGCATATAACTGGACGTTTCATGTTTCCACATAATTTTGGCATGATATATAGCTGACTTACCACTTTTGATAGCAAACACTTAAACTCAGTATATTACAAAGCATTTAAACATTAAAGGTTTCAAATGCATGGATCCATCAATAAGTTATACAGGTAATTTGATTATCCTATCTGAATACAAACAGTCATAAATGCAAGTATTTAGTATGATGTCAATTCATAAATAAGTCTACCTATATCACATAGGGTTTTTCGACTTGTAACATTCTAAGGCTTAATATAGTTATAGAATTCAAGAATAGTAAGCATCAAATAATTTCAAGCACAAAAATAGTTTGGCTCATTGTATTGTTCCCTATTATCCCTCTTACCAAACCTTACCTGCTCACCGCTTTATTTTTCCTCTTACCTTAATTATTTCTCCAAATAACAAATCATAGCATAATATAATAATTATGGCTAGCTTATGAGTTTTTATGCACTAATGAATGAGTCTTTCTATTTTTAATGACGTCACTTTTCTTTCTTCTTTTTCAATACATTTCTCATGCACAAATGCTTTTACTTTTTAAGAACTTTTTCTACTCGTTTTTAATTTCTTTTTGAATTTTTCTTTTGCTGCACATACTAGCTAACCTATAATCATTCTATCACACTGATCCTTCCTATTTCACTCTATTTTTACAAAATTTCACCTTAATGTATCTATTTAACCCTCAATATGTATGGTTAGATATCTATAGTTGTGCAATTTAAGACCAAAGAAAAAGGGTAAATACAAATTAACATTTTTGCCTCGGGTTTTGTATGAAGGTTTCTCAAAAAGTGTTTTCTAGCTCAATTATAGGAGCTAAGGATGAATAAATAGGGTTAACTTTTTTACTTTTGGTGTATACCAAACAATGCCTTAGGTCATCCATAGGTATTTCAATATTCACAAATTTAATCACCCAAACAATCACAATTTCAACAATTTATCATTCATACTATTATGCTCTCTTCCCTGTATTCTTTATATCATTTGGTGCATTCAATTGCTCAATGCTTATTTACAGTGTAATATATATAACTTAGTAGTCTAATAATAAAAAATTTAAAATCATCAACTATCTTGCCAATCTTATAATAAATCTAATCAACCTATATACATGCTCCTAACCAATCAATTGTATTTCTACAAGCTCAAGCAACATTTGACAAAAAAAATTAAAAGAAAAACATAAAAATTGAAACAAATTTTCTAGGTTACTCCTCCCCACACACTTTAGATAACACATTGTCCTCAATGAGTAGCCTTGCAAAAATAAGGAAAGAAGTTACCCAAATGATCATGGTAGTTTCGTAAATTGTTAGTGGGTGCTTCTTCCTTTGATTGTTTTAAGTTTTAAATTGTTGTGCTTATTCCATGTAGGGCTCTTACATAGGAAACTTAAAATAGAAAAATAAAGAAAATAACAATATACTCATGTAAATAAAATTTAAAACAAATTATCCCAACAATTACAATTTTTAAAAACAAAAGTTTAATCATCTTTCTCAAAATCCATCTTATCCTCATCTACTTTCTCATCTTCGCTTTCTTCACTTTCATACTCATCTTCTTCTTGCTCAGGATGTATTGGCTTTGTAACACTCCTAACCCGTATCTGTCGCCGGAATGGGGTTACGAAGCATTTACTAACATAACTCAACTCGGAATAAAGTTCCTTACATTTCATACTTTGTGACTCAATCTCATGACAAAACTTATCTTTTAAAACTTAGACAAAATCAAATAGGTATTAAAAAAAACCTTATGCATGTGATTAAATATACCATTTCATGAATAGATACATTTACTGAAACACCATATACTTTCCTTATTCATACATAGCCGAAACACATCATTTATCATCATTAAATTTAATCAAAACAATTAAATATGTATTTAACTTATAATAACCCTATCATACGATTTGATCCAGACAATCCAAAATACTATCTCAAATTATATACTATAATCATATAGAGAATACCAATTTATAATCAATCAGTTATATAAATATATACTACACCTAACTTCCATTCAAACACATGATATGATAATCTGAAAGAACTTAAACATTGTCTAAAACGTGTAACACCAATCATATATACCATCCATTAATAACATATAGCATGTGACAGCCCTAAATTGACCCTAGTCGAAAAGTGGTTTCGGGACCATGAAACCAAGTCATAAAAAATAATTTACAGTCATGTTTGATGCTCATTATATATGAATATGCATGTGTGAAAATTCATGCTTAAATTATGTGTATATGGTGCGAAATTTATTAAATAGGACTTGTGTGAGAAAATTTAGAAATGTGCTAGGCAAATGTTAAAGTGGCCTATTAATGCATGTTAGAAAATGCTTGTACTTTCATGTCAAATTAGCCAAATTCTAGATGGTGGCCGGCCATGTTATGGACTAAAACATATTATAATTATTTTATGTTAATATTTTATGTTAAAAATAAAAATATGGATAATAAAAAAATGTTGAATTGTGGGAGGAGAAACCAAAGTTTCTCCATCTTTGCTCCTCATTGCCGTAACTAGAAGAGAAAAAGCTTTGAGAAATTCGGCTATGGTGGTTAGCTAAATGAAGGTAAGTTCAATGATGATTCTTGGATTTTTAACATTTTGAGTTAGTCATTAAGTTCTTTGCTCAACCCATGACCAATTTGGAATGGTGTGGTGTCTTGAGCATTCGGCCATGGTAGAAAATGGAAGAGATATATGGTTGTTTTCATGTTTAATGAATAAGTTACAAATGGTTGTTAATTGTGATAGTTTAAGGTAATTTTAAGTAGTTTGAATAAATGAACAATAATAATAATAAATCATCTAGTGAATTGGTGTAATTCCCGAATTTGAACTAGGAAGTTATTGAGTAATGTTTGTACTTTAAGTGATAGAATAGAGTGAATGCTTGGAATGTGATATGTATGAATTATAAGTTGGATTAAAGGCTGTTATATTGCCTTATCATTTTCGAAAATGTGCTTTGTCAAAGAAATTGAGGGTTGATGTTTAAGTGATGTAAGTATAGGTATATTCGGCTTGTAGTTTTATAGATGTAATATGAGTGTTAGGTCGGAATGATGTTTAAGTACGAATGTATTTGGATGGATGTGCTTATAAGTATAACTTGAGATAAAATGGTGTTTAGTCATTATAAATAACCATATTTGTAGAATGTGTTAAATTATATATATTCGGCCTTAACATAGATATGCATATATCTATAAAGTTGTTAATGCCTAAGTAAGATGTTGGGTTGTGCATGACTAGAGAATATATATATACATATATATGCGTATGGTGTTTGATAGTTAACCATTAAGTCATATGTACCTCAACCTTATAATATATGTGTATTATATTAAAT
Source organism: Gossypium hirsutum (assembly GCF_007990345.1). NCBI lineage: Eukaryota > Viridiplantae > Streptophyta > Magnoliopsida > Malvales > Malvaceae > Gossypium > Gossypium hirsutum. The sequence goes on from NC_053425.1 coordinate 72,834,837, forward strand.
CGCCTATTTGATTTGAAATTAAATGAATTCAATTGTTTTAAATTAAGCTCAAGAGCAAAGAGGATCTAGATCTGATAAGGGAAAGGAAAAAGTAATCGAATAGCCGTTGAAGTCGTTCGACAACATCCGAGGTAAGTCTTTGAGTAATGGAACTTAGTTTATGATTTGATTAAGTCATGACATATAAGCATAACAAATAAACGGTGATATAATCATTCTACTTGAATTATATATTGAGGTAATTAGTTATACTTATGACTGGTAGCCGAATGTGTATAGAGATCATGTTACAAAGCCAATCAAAATCATGCTCTTTGTATGTGGCTATTGAGCCGAAAATGGTAAAGGTTGATAAGTGTCTTGTGTTTGAGTTCTAGTAATGAAAATGAAATGTAAATGTGTTATGATTTATTGATATATGTGCATGATTATTCGGATGATAACCAGACTAAGATCCGAAGGCATTTGTGCTAGTGACTATATCCGGGCTAAGTCCCGAAGGCATTTGTGCTAGTTACTATATCCGGGCTAAGTCCCGAAGGCATTTGTGCTAGTGACTATATCCGGGCTAAGTCCCGAAGGCATTTGTGCTAGTGATTATATCCGGGCTAAGTCCCGAAGGCATTTGTGCGAGTTGCTATATCCGGCTAAATCCCGAAGGTACTTGGGTTTGGAAATGAGCGATCTTGCTGTAATAACTTCAATTAATATGCTCATAAATCCAAACGATAAGGTATGTTTCGTATATGCATTGGAAAGGTTGATTCCTTTTAAATAGTATTCGCTCAATTGATTAACAAGCTTCCGGCCATTAGTCAGGTTTGATCCTGAGTGTATGAATATAATGGTTGAAGCGTGAAGTAAACATGACTTTGGGAATATGCGTATATGCAATTGTTCATTTAGTCATATGAACGCTATACCTTAGTTGTAAATAATTTCATTACTTAAAACTTACTAAGCATCAAAATGCTTATTCTGTTGCTTTAATTCTCTGTTTTATAGATTTTGTTCGTCAGCTATCGGACTCGGGAGTGTCAAAGTCGAAGTCGTCCACACTATCTAAGCCCCTTTGGTACTCTTTTAGTTGAATTTTGATAATGGCATGTATAGGGCTGACCTTTGTTGTTAATTAAGTATCTTTTGGTAATGTATATTCGTATAGCCATGCAAAAATGGCTTGTATCTTTTAAGTATAACATTATGGTCATTTTGTATATATGGTCTTATGATATGGTTATTAAGTGGTGTGGAAATGTTGGTAATGATTAGCCATTGGAATGGCCAATAATGGTCCTATTGGTGCTACGTACGACATGGCTAATCGTGATTATACTTGAAAATGAAGTATGTCAATTTACTAATTGATTCATGGAAAATTATGAAATAGGTAAAATTTACCTTAGAATAGATTGCTGACAGTAGCAGTGATGTGAATTTGAAAAATCACTAAAAATAGTAGGAATGGAATTAAATAGTGAATAAATTATGTAATCGAATCTTGATGAGTCTATTTTCATATGAAAGAAACAAAACGACCATATGAGCCATATTTTATGAGATGTTTAAGTTTTTGTGAAATAGGGCCAGAGCGTTTTCTGGATCCCCTATTCTAATTTTGGAAATTCACCATAAATTAACCAGAGACAATAGAAGTCATGCTTTATATGTACAGATTCCTGTTTGAGTCTAGTTTCATTAGAAGCAAACGGCATAAGTATTGAAGCTCTGTACAGGGAGATATCTAAGTCGTAATGCATGAAGGTCAGAGTAGTCGAACCCTGAAATAGGGGAGACTTTAACTAATAAACTGTACTAATTGGGTCGACCAAAAATTCTAGAAAAAAATTTGTAGATGTATATATGAGTCTAGTTTTAGGAAAAATTTACGGAATCAGTTTCTGAGTTTTGGAACTCGAGATATGATTTTTAAAGTGGCTGTGATGCAGTTAGCCAGCTTGCCTGGAAATTTCGAAATGAACTGTGTAAGTAAATGAATTAAGTCCGTTAACACCTCGTGTTCGACTCCGGCAACGGTCTCGGGTACGGGGCGTTACATAGCATTATATCCAAAACGAATTAAACCATTACTACACATAACCAAATTCAACTTAGTAGTTAAGCCATATTCGCATGGCTGAAGTTTTACATATTAAAGTTCAAACAAAAAGAAATACATATTTGCCTATACATGCCATAATGTTAACTTAAGATTAACTAAAAAGGGTACCAAAACGTTGCAGGTAGGTGTGATGACTTCGACGATGGTTCCAAGTATGCAAAATGGATCGAAGGAAAAATATAAACAAGAGACAAGTAAAAACACCAAATGAGTTTCCAACTCAGTAGTCGTAAGCAATAAAATGCAATAATTGACTCATAGAGTGTCGAATAGAACTAAAAAAAAAGTTCATATATTACCTAGACCATTAATTCAATACTAGTCAACTACTACTATTAAATCAAAATATTACATAACAGATTTCGCACATGTAGGGCTCATTTAAGAAATTTTGCAACCATAGTACCATGCTAACCCGCACACAAAGTGTCTTAGTAATCCACACGTGAATCTACGATTCAACTCCACACACATAGTGCCAAATAATTACGCACACATAGTGCCATACATATACGCACACTTAGTGCCATACAAATATGCACACATAGTGCCATACAAATACGCACACATAGTGCCATACAATTACGCACACATAGTGCCATACAATTACGCACACATAGTGCCACTCAAATCCGCATATCTAGTAACCAAAGTCATTTCGTTATAAATAAATGATTGATTTAATTAACTAAATATAACAGCCACAAATCTTTCAAGCAAGAATACATGATGAATGAGAGTAATTCCTTTATAACATGTATATACCAATTATGTATAGAATAGCCAATTTTTAATTGTTTATAGACTTACTTCTTGTTGGATAAAGACAGTTCCAATCAGCTACTCGATGTTCTTCGCTTTGCCCTTGCTTGATTCCCCTCCTTTAAGTTCTTGAGCTTAATCAAAATAAATTTGCTAGTTTAACCACCTTGCTAGTTATTTGTATCCAAATAAAAAAATGATTTTTATATCATGAGAAACACATGGTAAAATTTGATTTCTTTCTACTTTATGCTTTTGACCTATTCGGCTAATAATCACATAATATCACATTACTATCAATAATCAAATCAATATTTCCATTACACATACATATATATAACACATATATATTTGTATATACAACGACTACCCTTGCTAATTTCTCACATATATAGTTTAATGATTTTCACAACACTTTATAACTGTAATTGATCAAGACATTAAAACTTCAACACCTATTCATCTAAAGCCTCAAGGCCGAATGCATTATCACATTCCAAAATAACCTTTTCTCAAATATGTTCACATTCAAATATACATAATCATGAATCAAACTCAATTTATAAGCCAACCTCACTCATTTGATCGATTATATACAATCAAAGATAATATCACAAATGTGCATACCTATATAACCGAATGTGCAAGATCAAATTCAACATCACCTATGTACTTAATTAGATGGCCGAATATACAATATTAATTATAAGATCATTTTTATTTCATTTAAACACATAGCTTCATCTCATGAACACTTTGACCGAATTCTCCTAAACTAGCATAGCCCACATCTATTTATATCATCTTATAAATCTACATATATCTATATATCTAGCTAAATTTTCTTTCACCTTTCTACTATTTCCATTCACAACATCCAAAAACACCATCCTTTTAGCATTTACTCCATCTAACCGTATGCCCATTTAATGACCTATTTAAGTAGAATATCAATATATGGGTTATAACAAGACATTGACTACTAACTAAATTTTCATAAAATTTAATAGAATTAACATGAACCTTACCTTAATCAACCCTTAGGAAGGCCGAATGTCCTAGAGAATTTCCTCCTTCTTTCACCTAAGTTACGGCACTTGCAAGAGGAAGAAGATGACTTCTCTCTCTCCTTTCTTATTTTATTCCTCTTTTCCTATTAATTTATTTCTTTTATTTAATTTATTTTAACCATTAACTAATATAAAATTATAACAAATTCAACTAGTGGAAGAGGCATCATTACTTGGCCAGCCATTACTTGAATTTTGGGCAATTTAACATGCAAATCCAAACTTTCACACTTTGTAATTACTTAATCCTTACAATTTACCTATCATAATTTTCTAAGTTTCTCAACTAAGTCCTACTATGAAAATTCACATTTCTTAGACTAAATTAATACATCAAATTTGCACACATACACCCCCACACATAGAATATATGTAGTTAAATTTAAATTAAATTTTTATGACTCGGTTTTGTGGTCCTGAAACCACATTCCGACTAGGGCTAATTAGGGCTGTCACAGGCTCAAACATATCCGGTGTATAATTAAGTACTCTAATGTTGTTTTACTGTGTAAATTCTTGAAAAATTGGGTCTGATTCTTGCATCCAATGTATCATTTAATCCAACTTTGGATGACTGCTCTTCCCAATTTCCTGTCGGGTTGTCAGTTTTGCTTTCTTGTAAGATCAGGCTAGAGTAATCATCTTCTCTTGTTGGCATTTGTTCCACTCATTTATTTGTTTCGCTCGAAACTTTGTGTATTATGTATACAGTGTCTCCAATTATGCTTCAGGATGGCTTCATGGACGGCTCAGTGAACACTAACGAAACACTTGCTCTTTTGCATAAGGCCATCACTAAGTAGGAAAGAAGACACTTACTTTCTAGCCTCTAACACTATTTCATATTTTGGTATATCCATGTTCCGATGCATATTTGTTTCTTCTATAAAATAGTGTAAAGCAAAACCACTTGAAAAGTATTGACATTAGAAACATTCAACGTAGAAGCAATTCAATTGCACAACAATTGAATCCACATTTTTTATACAGGAAACATTATTGCTTGATTAAACGAAGTTGGGATATCAGACCTAGGCAACACTTCCATTCAACCCTTCCTTCTGACAGATAGTTTATAACATTGTCCATATTTATGTCTCTAAAGCATCTATATCAATTTCCTCAACAAAGTCTTTCTCATAAAATGGGGCACTATAAATTCGCAAATGATTTGAGGGGTAATTAGCACTTCCTTCCCTTGCATCGGTACTATTTCCTAAGTTAAGCCTTCAACCCTTTTAGACTCTTGGTCTTGCAAAGATACGTAAAATTCTTGAACTATAGGGACCACAGCAGAGTCTTTTGGAATCACAAAAAATCATTCCCATATATGGTATCAGACCAAAGGCCAAATATCTTGGCAGAGAACCATCAATGGTTCAAATCAGCTCTCTTGAATAAAATTTTTCCCTGAAGTTCTAGAAAATATTTCTCAACATTTTGATTAAGGAAATTATAAAGGTTTGGAATCATTGACGATTTTAGTTCATTATTTCTCCTAAATTTCCTTGGAGGCATATTCAATGGTGTACTAGGCTAATATTAATAAAATAAAAGGCAAAATTTTTGATGGAACAGTAAAACATGAGTTAGGAACCCTTAACTTTGTATAACTTCTTTTTGGATTCCTTATAATGTTCGATTGATGTAGTTCCATTGAATGTTTCTCGTTTGCTTCTGCACTGAATAAGATTAGAAAAAGAGATTTTGTGATAGAATAATAAGGAAATGTAAAATGGGTTTTAGTGTTTGTTGAAATTTGAGAGGTTTTAAAAATGTTAAGGAGGGTTTTTGAGTTTAGAGAAGGTTGATAATATGTTTTAGGGTTAAAATAACGGCTATATTAATGATAAAAATAGGTTCAAGCATCATTTATGATGCTGGGTTGTGCAATCGAGTTGGGTCAACCCTGCAGAAAATTGTAGAGATGTGACACAGGGGTTCCATGTCGCGACACCCCAAGCAATTTACCATTGTAGCGACATTGAGGTTCGATGTCCCAACACGTTCTAAGATTTTGGAATCCTGGGTAAACTGTCTTTTATGTTGTGACACAAATATGATATGTCGTAAGATCATGATGATTTTCTTGATCCTTTGATTCTGGATGCGGTGTTGCGACGCAAAGGTTCCATGTTACAACACCAACTTTGTTTTGAGCCAAATTTTTTCTTCCAAAGTGTCTCGGTTCCTCTAAAACACAATATAAATAAAAATTACAGTCTAAGTAGTCAATTAAATATACAATAATATACATAAAATTAAAGTTTAATTAGAACTATCAAGTGCAAGTAATGTGCACAAGGATGTTTTCCTTAAATTGTTTCTATATGTATTTGTTTAGCATCCATTGTGCCACTCCACTTTCTTCCGCTTGCCCCGCTCTTTATACCTATGCTTCTGCCCTACACTAATCATGTGAGAAATCTTCCCTTATTCAAGGTTATTAGGAATATTTACAAATATTTCATAACATGGTCTCCCTAATCTTTTCTTTTCTGCCTCTTCTTGTTGGTGACAGCATTTAAAAGTTTTAATTTCACCGTTAATCTTAATGGTTAATTCATTCTTTTCAAAATCAATGGTGGATTTCAATGTTGCTAAGAATGGTCTTCCTAACAGAAGAGGTATTTCACTGTCTTCTTCAAAGTCTAACATTACAAAATCTGCTAGAATGATGAAGCTGCACACTTTGACTAACACATCTTCCAATACTCTTTTCAAATACAGTAAAGATTTATTAGCCAATTGAAGTGTGATTTGAGTGTTTTTGAGGTCTCCTAACCCGAGTTTTTCATATATAGATAAGGGCATTAAATTTATGCTAGCTCCTATCTCTATAGGGATTGTAAAGCTTCCTGGGTCTTTTAGTTTTTAGGGAGCCTATTTAGATATAATTGCACTACATGAGGCGCTTATGTTAACTTGTTCTCCTGTTTTAATTTTCCTACTTTTAAACATAATTTTGTTTAGGAATTTGGCATACTTAGGGACTTTTTCAATTAAATCAATATGAGGAAAGTTAACATCTAACATTTAAATAAGTTCAAAAAACTTATGGGTTCTTTAACTAGTTCATCTTTCGGCTTAGCTGCTAGCTTGGCTATCTCCTCCTATTACGGTTCTTCGTCAGCTTCTTGGGAGTCTCAAAGATATTTGGTTCCCTCTTTGGTTCCCTCTTATGTTAAGGTCTCTGAATTACTCAGTACTTTTCTTGATCAGAGCACAATTACTTTCACATGCTCCTTCCCTTCCCTTCGAAGATTATCTTCAGTATTGCTAGGAATACCAGTGCCAATTTGTCTTTTAATGTCTCCCATCATATTCATCAGTTAGCTCATCCGATCTTCGAGTCTAGTCAAGGTTTTCATAGAACTAGTGCACTCATATTACACCTCTTTCACTTTCATCCTCATTAATTGTATTTCCCCCTCAATTTGATCTAAGTGTTGACTACATACAGTATGGTCATTCGGGTTGGCCTTTTCCTGAAGCTTCTGCCCCATCTCAGGTCCGGGCGATCTCTCTATCTAGGATTTTAAGTATTCAAATAAGGGTTTCCACCCTTATTCTCGACTTAGTTCACATCCTTGATAAGATTATTGATATAATAGAAGAGAGATTTATGTCCTCCATACATAGGTGACACACTGGTTGAAGACTTTATATGATTGAATCTGTCCACAATTTGTTGGTATCTATCATACTCTTGGAAAGCTTTGACTGTAGATGGCTTCTAACCATATGTGTAACGTTCAGTTGGCCACTGGAATGAATTCATTGTCAAACTCTCTATTAATTCATATGCATCACCATATGTCAAGTTCATTAAGGCTCCTCCTGCAGCTCCATCTAGTCCTAATCATGCGTATGCATCCAACCCATTATAGAAACTTTGCAATCATAGCTAGCCAGGTAATCCATGGTGTGGGCATCTCTAAATTAATGTTTTAAAGCGCTCCCAAGCTTCGTGCAAACTTTCCCCTTCTAATTGTTTAAAAGATTGGATCTTCTTCCTTAGTAGAACCATTTTACTAATAAGGAAGAACTTTTGCAATAATTTTCCTACAAGTTCATCCCACTCGTGATAAATCTTAGTGCCTATGAGTCTAACCAAGAAAAACTGTTACTTATTAAGGACAAAGGGAATAGGCGAAGACGAATAGTGTCATCAATGACCCTATTATATTTAAAAGTATCACAAAGTTGAGCAAATCATTTTAAATATTGATTTGGTTCCTCCGCCATTATGCCTCTAAATTGTAAATTGTTTTAGATCATTGCTAGTTTGATCTCAAAATTATTAGCTATGATGGCTAGCCTTATTATACTTCCTTGAGACTTGGTAGCGTATAGTCCCTTAAGGTTCTTTCGTTGCACGTCAAATGTATATTTACAGGTAGTTATGGTGGTAGGTCTTTTGGGCTATTATTGTTACTTTTTTCGAACAACAAGTTCTCTCACTGTGGTAAATTGCTTACAGCAAGTGGCTAGTTATGCATCTGTTGTTGCTACTGTTGTTGCTGTCAACGATTCTTACGAATTATTCTTTCTGAATATGTGGTTGGAGTCATACACTAAACCAAAAAGAGAATAAAAGATGTTAGCATCAATAAAAAGATAAAATAATATCTATAATTTAAAAATTTTGTAATTATTCTATTATGTGCAAAAATTAGAATTAATTTAGTGATGTTTCCTCCCCGACAATGACAACAACTTAACCGCCTCCAAACATACCAACATCCAGAGAAAAAATCATGTGCAAAATATATCATATAGGTGGTGTTGTCCACAAGCATACGAGTCAGATAATAATATAGTTACAACGAACTGAATACTCCAAGAATCGTACCCAAAAGAGGCAAGCACTAAATTAATCCTAACCTAACACAAATATAGTCAATTAGTACTTTAAATAAATTATATTATGAATAAACATAAATAAAGATTTTTGGTAATTTTACAAAGAATAAAATAATATGAAAGACTTCGATATGGAAATTGAATCAGATTAGAGCATGAGTGATTAGCTCGCTTTGGTAATCATAACTAACTGTTGCTTCGGGTTCTCTGTTCAATCAACGAGTCACTACCTTAGCAGGATCTCTCGATCTTCCATTAAAATAACGAGCCAGTAAGAACTACTTATCTCTTAACCTCATAGTTTAGATCGGTTCAAGGGCTTAGGTGTTCACAGGTAGACCATACCAATTTTGGGTTAATTCTCACCTAAATGATTTTTTAAGATTGTCAAGCCTAAGGTTTAAGTTTTTATGAAAAGCCTGCACAATAATCAATTAATCATATCTCCACACACTAATCCCCCATAAGAGGATTAGTTCCTCATGGATCTCAAGAAACATAGTAAACTTTATGCGAAAGATAAACATTAATAATAAATTAAGAGACGAAGGTTTAAGAGAATCCTGAATTGTATTGATGCAAACACAAAATCCACAAAGAGTTGATCAAGTTCCACAAATCAGAACTCCTGACAAATGCAAATAGTAAAATTGAAAATAACTTAAGCCTAAGAAAAAGGAAAAACTGAAAATGAAATTATAAAGAAAATTATAAAGTATCAAAGTTGTTTATAACAAGTATTTAATGGGCCTATTTTTCTATTTAATGTTATTGTCATCCTCAACCCTAGGTCAATTGGCGCTCTTGTATTAAACATTTGATTGTGGAGACCAAAATGTCCTTGGCTCATAAGTATTTCTTGTACAGGACTGATGTTGAGACACCTTAGTGCCTATGCTACGACATCGAAGGCAGTATGCTTGTATTCAAGGTAGCTTCGGAGGTGTGTCATGACATCCCTTGGTTTTTGTCATGACACTAAAGGCAGTCTTAGGATTCTTGTGCTCTGCTCCCTATGTTGCAACATCAAACTCCTCGTGTTGCAATACAGCAACCAGTATTGAGTTGATACACCCTCTACTGGTCTCCCGCTGACTCACGAAGTATATTAGCTCTTTCTTAGGCCTCATTCAACCCCTAAGATCAATAAAATACTTAGATTATTCTTTTTATTGAATGTAAATGAAATTCTAAAAACTCAACTAAAATATAATAAAAATGCTAGTATTCAAGCTCCTCATATGCAAGTTTAATCTCCTACATCAAGTGACAATAGATCAATATTCCACTCAATTTCAAGTTTTGGAACCTTTACAGCATCAAAATCAATATTATCATGCCTTCTCATCAATAGACTTAATATAGGCTTTCATCCTATCCTTCTAGTAGGGATAGTTACCATTCTCTAACATAGGAGAACATGTAATCGAAAAACCTTCCATTGCCATCAAACGGCACTAGGATTCACCATTAAATACATTAAATGTTAAGCTCTAGTAAAAATCATTTCTACCTACAGTTGTTGTTTACTGAAACACAACAATTTATGAAAATGCTTGACTGCAGTGGCCACTACGCCTTGGCAATGCAAAAACTGTGCAAACAAAAACACAAAGAACACTAAGGTTTATTTAAGCAGTTCAATTTCCCTACATTTGGAAAGCCTAATTCACTGAGTAATTCCATTATCTTTAATCATACATACAAGTGATTCACAATTTATAACTTCTCAAGTATAGAGATCTCACATTTGTACCTAAAAAACTAGAATACTCACTAACAATACAGTTCCTTAATGAACAGATTCAAGTACTCTCAATGTGCTCTTATATATAACCTAGACAAGCCTTAAAGTATATATCAAATTATGGCTTTCTAACATAGAAATTTAAATGAATACAAAGCAACTGATTGAAAATAGTTATTACGACATTAACATTCAAAGCACAATTACTCAAAAATATGATATTAAAAAATCAAAAACTCAATCTTCACATTCCAAGGGCTTCATTAATTTACTCGAATCCAATCTCATCTTCAATAGCCAAGGATTGGTTTCTATAGATAGACCATATTATCTTCAATATAGCAGTACATAAACTAATTCAAATATTTTCTTCATTAAATTGTCAACTTAAACATGGCAAGTAGTTTTACTACCTCGATGATAATCTGCAATGGACACTATTGAGTGCCACTCAACTTCAACCAGCACCCCTTGCCTTAGCAGATTACAAGAAATATTACATGACATTACTACACACAAAGAAAAAGTACCAAAAACAAGGGGGGGAAAAACCCACACCAAAAAAGTGTTAAACCTAAAACCATCCAAATTCAGAGTAATTAGAACTGAAAAATATGTTTCTCTTTTACGGGTTAGGGGAATACATATTAATTTTGAAGGCTATTTCCTATTGATTTAACAAATAATCTTATCTATCTTTTGATATTATTTTCAGTATTTTAAAAATGTTCTAAATATTTCAATTTAGCCCCAAACTTCAAATATTTTATAACAAAACCTCAATTGTTATTAGTTGCGAAAGATGGAGGAAAGATTTTTTTTCTTATTTCTCTTTAAAATATTATAATTTTTTTAAAAAATTAATTTTGAAATGATTAAAATTCAGATTTCAATTTAATGATGAGGTTTTGAACTTTAACTTGAGATCAATTTAATATATATTATCATTGTTACAGTATTTTTCACTTATAATTTATAAACATTTTTCATATCTAATAAGTCTACTCTTTGTATTGAGTTTTGTCGGCATTAATAGCACGTATTAAGTTTTTTATTTTTTTCAAATCTGAGCATTTGTTTATGTTTTTTTTGTCTTGGAATTTTTATAGTTTTGGCTTTCTTGTGTGGGATTGTTATTTTTAACCACTGAAGAAAGAGGGGGAACTAAATTTAGAAGAGGGGAAGATGAGGCTTTACTACTTGCCAATAGATCTGCGGATATAGAAGTCAACACTTGATCATTCTATGGTTGGATGTTTCTTAACAGCAAGTGTTGTTCATTTTCTAGCCATGTGAAATAATACTATGGCGAATCTGTGGCACCCTTTAAGAGGTGTTTAAATATCAGATCTGGGTGATAGGGCTCTTTTGTTCAAATTCTTCCACAAAATGGATATCAAAAGGGTGATTGGAAGGGTTCCTTGGACTTTCAACAGTCATTTATTGATCATTCATCGTTTAAATGAGAATGAAGACCCGTTATAAGTCCATTTGGTGTCTTCGGCATTCTAGGTTAAAGTTCATGATCTACTGCCAGGGTTAGTGGCAAAGCAATTGGGGAATTTTATCGAGCGTTTCATGGAGTATGACACGAATCAGGTGAATCAAGGATATAAAAATTTTCTAAGGATTAGATTTGATCTGGATGTCAGAAAATCATTGAAAATAAGCAAAAAGATAATGATTTGTTCTTCAAAATTTGTCTATGTTAATTTTAGGTATGAAAAGTTCATTTTGTTTTGCTTTTTGTGTGGTCATTTATGTCATAATGACAAATTTTGTCCAATTAGATTGACCAATGTTGGGGATGATTTGGAGTTGGGATGGAATCTGAATTTTAGAGCACAATCAAGGAGGGCCATAACCATGAATAGTCTCTAACTCTGGGAGGAAGGGGATGATGAGAATAAGGAAAAAATCACCTAATGCATTATTTAAAGAGGAATTTAAGGAAAGGAATTGGGAAGGATTTGTCGACAAATACTAATCCAATTTTGGGTTTTAATTTGGAAGGTTCTTCAAATCAAGATGCGCTAAATATGTAGGGTCATTCCAATGAAATGGGTTGGATGAAAAACAAAAGTTAAAAGATAACCTGATCAAAAGTGGGGATGGTAAGAAGAGGACCAAACCAGTTTTTTTAGATCCTAATGTTTCTCATAGTCAAAATTCATTATGATTTATTGTAGAGCAATCAAATGCTCACTCTTATATTTTTATCAACACCTGCCAAGAAGCATGCCGACCAAAAGGCATGAAAATATTAAGTTGGAATATCCGCGGATTGTGGAGTATACGGGCTATAAGAAGGCTTCGAAAAATGTTGAAAACATATAATCCCCAAATTGTCTTCTTTATAGAGACTAAGTTGGACAATGTACGTATGGTAACGTTAGAAAGAGATTTGGTTTTGTGAATGAAATTTACGTTCCAGCTGAGGGCACGAGGATGGCCTCAATTTGATGAGGAATGGTAATGACATGGTTTAAATAAGAAGTTTTTCAAATAATCACATTGATGTGAACATTCAGGTGGAGGAAGGGGATCATCAATGGAGGCTAACGGGTGTTGGAACTTATTGCGTCAATTAGGAAAAGATTAAGGAATACCTTGGATTGTCTGTGGTGATTTCAATGAAATACTTTATTCTTATAAAAAGATAGGGGGAGGGCCAAGTGACGAGAGATGGAGAATTTTCATAGGATGCTAGATGACAACCAATTGATGGATGCAGGTTATATTGGTTCACGTTTCACATGAGAAAGAGGAAATTTACCTGAAACGAATATTTGTCAAAGGCTAGTTAGGGGGTGGAAAATTTTGGTTAGATGAATCGGTTCCCTGATTATTTGATTAGATATTCACCGCGTTCTATGTCTGATCATTGTCCTCTTCTAATACAAACGGATCAGGAGAATATGAGAATGGTAAGAAGGAGATTTTGATTTGAATCGTAGTGGGTTTTAGAGGAATCCTGTGGAGGAAATTTGTTAGATTTGGAGAGAAAATTTGAGTTTGATGCTAGGTAAATTAGAAGCTCTTAAATTAGATTTAGTGGGATGGGAAAAGGGCATAAAAGAAAAGCAAACTGAAGCATCTATGCGTTTGAATAGAAAATTGGAAATTCTTTTAGAGTTAGAAAGGAATGACGATATTTTGGTAGAAATAATTGACATGAAAACTCATCTTAATTTAGAGATAAAGAAGGATGAAGCATATTAGGAACAAAGGGCTCGGACAAACTGGCTACGTTTAGGGAATAAAAATATATTTTTCATAATTTTGCATCCCAACGAAGACGCATGAATCAGATTCGTGGACTGCAAAATGAGAAGGGCAATGTAGTCACGAATGAAGGAGTAGAGGAAATTGCTAGGAATTGTTTTTCTGATTTGTTTGCGTCAAAAGGGACCAAGAATTTAGAGTATGTATTTTCGAGAGTAGATAGATGTATAACAGAAAATGTGAATTAAATGCTGCTGGAAAATTATATAACTGAAGATGTGTTTTTTACGATGAGTGAAATGGGTCCAACGAAAGCAATTAGAGTTTATGATTTTCCAACAATTTTTTTCCAAAAGTACTGGCATATTATTGAACCGGATATGAGTCTTTTATTCCTTGGGGTATTGAATAGAGGTATGTCGATGAACTCTCTTAATGTTACTAATATTGTGCTTTTACCGAAAACCATTCAACCTAGAAATTTGGCAATTTTTAGATCAATTAGTCTTTGCACAGTATTATACAAAATTATTTTTAAATTTGTTGCAAATAGATTTCAACAAGTTTTAGATTGCAACATTGATAAGAACGGGGGAAAAATGTTCAATGGTGCTTAAGCTAGATATAAGTAAAGCTTATGAGCATGTTGAATGGTCGTTGTAACACCCCTCGCCCGTATCCAACGCTAAGATGGGGTTCGTGGTGCTACCTGACTTAAACTCAACTAACTAAACAAAACTGGGCTGTGAAATCTCAAATAATTTAAAACTTTTCTTTTCACAAACAATCTGCCCCTAACATGGACTCACAAGCCCAAAACGTTCATCCAGGGTGGTTTGGAACCTAATCAAGAACTCATGAAAAACATAGAAAAATTTCATACAACAAAGCTCCACACGCCCATGTGGGTATAGAGCACACAACCGTGTGCTAGGGACACACCCGTGTCCTAAACCCGTGTCTGGAAACCTAGGAATTCTATCAAAACCACATGGCCCAAGCACACACCCGTGCCCTATAACCATGTCATTCACATGGCCGAGACACATGGACGTGTCTCTTTCCCGTGTACTACTAGCATGCATACTGACTTTATGAAACGGCATGGACACACGCCCGTGTGGCCTACCCGTGTGCTAAAATGACTTTAAAAAAATTTAAGTGCAGAGGACGCACGAGCATAACATACGCCCATGGGTGTGAACCGTGTGTCACACACGGCCCAGACACATGCCCGTGTGGATAAAGTAGGCTATTTCCCAAGCCCTTTTGTCACCAATTTTGCACAACCTACACTAGATCATTTCAATATATAAATCTCATCGCAATGGGCACTAATTCATCCATAGAAAGAACATTATATGCATTCATCAAAATGAATAATAGCCATTATTCCAAGCTTGATTACAAAATAAAGGGCTTTTGACTTAAACCAAAATACATGAACGATTCTCTTAATACAACATCCTAGTCTAGCCCTATACATGCCACTTTCAAAAATATAAATCAAACTATACCAAGTATTGCGGCTGATAGTGTGATCAATATCTCTGATTTTAAGGGATCCTTAAGCTAGCTAGATAACACTGAAAGAAGAGAGAAAGGAAAGAGGGTAAGTATAAAGCTTAGTAAGTTGCATATAAATAAATATACAACAACAATCTCACCATTAGTCATCATACTTATAGCTCAAAGGTAAACATAATTTAACTTACTCATTATCATCTACTCGAGTCACATTCTCTAAATTAAGCTTGTTACTCATGCTTACCATATAGGTACCTGTACCACTCACAACATGATTTTTCTTTCTTTATCAAAATTGATCTATAACTCTCATCATTGAAACTTTTGGAATACTACTAGATATTCTATGAACCTTCAACATGGGATATATTGCCGATGCCATGTTTCAGACATGATCTTACACTGGCTCTCATATACGCGTGCTGATGCATGTCCCAGATATGTCTTACACTAGCACAACTCTTAGCCGATGCATGCTCCAGACACGTCTTACACTGCTATCTCTGACGAGGCCGATGCATGTCCCAGACATATCTTACACTGACACTCATCTCTATGCCGATGCCATGTCCCAGACATGGTCTTACACTGGCTCTCATAATGTGGCCGAAGCATATCCCAAACACGTCTTACACTGGCGTACAAATCACCCAATGCCTTGGCACGAATATCCAGTTCGTATCCTAATGTTTCAACGGGATATTTCTATTATCTCAAATGTTTCTAGACATTCTCAATTCATAACTTAACAACTCATAAAATATCAATTCAATGGCGATATGAATACAAATATTAGCAGTGTAGTTGTATCATTTACATACAACTTACCTCGGTTTACAAAAAGTACTTGGCTATTCGGTTTAGTCGGTTTGCTTAGCCTTCCCCCGGTCTAGGTTCGGATTTGGTAAATCTTGATATATAATAGCAATATACACTCATTTAGTCACTAATTACAACTAGGCAATTATAAATTCACATCTTTGGTAAAATGATCATTTTGCCCCTAGACTTTGACAAAATGACCATTTTGCCCCTATGCTCGAAAATCAATTTTCATCGAATTTCTTTGTATCTTAGGCCAAACTGAACTATTTTTACTCGTATAGCAACTTCAAATTCTCACTATTTCACATGCTTACTAACTATTTTACAACTTATGCAAAATAGTCCCTTTAAGTGTTTTCATACTAACACCTTTTACAAAAGTTGTTGTTTATAACACAACTAGGACTCATATTCCTCCATAAAAACTCAATAAACATCACAAATCCTTTCATGGCAACACTCTAAACTCTTGACCATTTTGCAAGATATCACCCTCATTTGAAAACTCATGCTTCAAGGGTCTCAAAAATGCAAAAATCATCAACAAAAGGTGTAGGGATCACTTACTTGTGAGGGCTTTTAGTTGATGAAAGTTTTCAGCCTTCAAAACTCCATTTTTATTGATATTTTTGGTGAATGGAGAAGAAAAAATGACAGCTAGACTTTTAGGCATTAATTTATCACCAAATCATGACATCATCCACCTAATACTTTGACCATTTGCTTAAAATCATTCACATGGCCGGCCAACACTAATAAAAAGGGTTAAATTGCCCTTTAAAAGTCCTCAGTTTAAGTTCTTTAGCTATTTAACTCATTTAGGTACTAAAATGCAACTTTTGCCTTTTATGCGATTTAGTCCTTTTTTGAAATTGGGCTAGAAAACCTTAAAATTAGTTCACCAAATTTTTCATGCACTAATAAAATCATACTATAACCTCATAAAAATAATAAAACAATTTTTCTAACTTCAGATTTGTGGTCCTGAGACCACTGTTCCGACTAGGCCCTAAATCGGGCTGTTACATTTCTCTCCTCTTAGGGATTTTCGTCCTCGAAAATCTTACCAGTAAATAAATTTAGATACTGTTCTCTCAGAGACTCCTCAAGTTCCCATATGGCTTCCTCGACTCCATGTCTATGCCACAGAACTTTTACAAGTGGTATATCCTTATTTCTTAACTGTTTAACCTCTCGAGCTAAGATCTTAACCGGTTTTTCATCTTAAGTCATATCTGGAAGAATTTCAACTTCAGTAGGCGCAATTACATGTGAAGGGTTAGATCTATATCAGCGTAACATAGACACATGAAACACATCGTGAATCTTTTCTAACTCTGGTGACAATTTCAATCTGTAGGCCACAAGCCCTACTCTCTCGGTAATTTCATAAGGTCCTATGAAACGAGGGCTCAACTTGCCTTTTCTACCAAATCTGAGGATTTTCCTCCAAGGGGAAACTATTAAGAATACTTTTTCACCGACCTCAAACTTGATCTCCTTTCGCTTCAAATCTGCGTAGGATTTCTACCTATCTAAAGCGACTCTTAGGCATTCCCGAATCACTTTAACTTTTTCCTCAGCCTCTTTGACCAAATCAACCCCGTAAATCTGACTCTCTTTCAACTCTGTCCAATATAAGGGCGACCGGCACTTTCGCCCGTACAAGGCCTCATAAGGTTCCATTTTCAGACTCGACTGATAGCTATTGTTGTAGGCGAATTCAACCAATGGTAAGTATTTTTCCCAACTTCCTTGAAATTCAAGGACGCAGCATCTTAGCATGTCTTCTAAGATCTGTATTACTCTTTCTGATTGTCCATCAGTCTGTGGATGAAAAGTCGTACTGAAACTTAACTTGGTTCCTAGAGCCTCTTGTAATTTTTTCCAAAATCTTGGGGTGACTCTTGGGTCGCGATCTGAAATAATCGACAATGGTACACCGTATAGCCTCACAATCTCGAAAACATACAAGTCCGCTAATTTCTGAAAAGAGTAGTTGGTACGCACTGGTATGAAGTGGGCTGACTTAGTTAATCTGTCGACAATAACCCATACAGTATTGTTCTTTTTCAGGGTTAATGGCAAACTGGTTACGAAATCCATAATGATACGATCCCATTTCCACTCTGGAACTATAATAGGCTAAAGTAGCCTAGAAGGTACTTGGAGTTCAACCTTTACTTGCTGACATACTAAACATTTGGAAACAAACTCTGAAATATCCCTTTTTATTCCCGACTACCAATACATTTTCTTCAGGTCGTTATACATTTTTACGCTTCCCAGGTGGACGGACAAACTACCACTATATGCTTCTCGTAAAATCTTCTGAATGAGTTCACTATCTTTAGGCACACAAACTCTATCTTTGAACATTAAACATCCATCGGTACCAACTTGAAAATTTGATTCAACACCAGACTCACACTGACTTTTCTTGGCTTGTATCTTCTCATCATTTCTCTGAGCTTCTGGGATTTCATGAAGAAAAGTTGGTCTAACTCTCAATTCTGCTAAGATTGAACCATCCTTAAATATGGTCAACTACATATTCAAAGCTCTCAAAGCAAACAATGATTTCCTACTCAAAGCATCGGCGACTGCATTCGCCTTTCCCGGATGGTAATCGATGATCAACTCATAATCCTTTAATAGTTCTAACCATCGATGTTGCCTCAAATTCAACTCCTTATACGCCATCAAGTATTTTAAACTCTTGTGGTTGGTAAATACTCTACAGTTCTCCCCATACATGTGACAGCCCAAAATTGAACCTAGTCGGGAAGTGGTTTCGGGACCGCTAAACCGAGACACCGAAATGTTTGAATGTGATATTTATTGTCTAGAATATGTAATTATGAATGTGTGAAAATTTCAAGCTTCGATTTAGTCGATTGCATGTGAATTTAGTCAATAGGACTTATGTGCGACATTTTTGAAATGTGATAGGTCGAAGCATAAGGACCTATTAGTGCATGAAATAAAAAGGGGGGACTTGCATGTCAAATTCCCCCCCTAATTAGTAGTGGCCGGCCATGACAAGCATGGTAGACCAAGTGTGATGGGCAAGACATGTCATAGACATGTTGTGTTGGTGCATCATGGGTGGAAAAAAATAAAATAAGGAGCATGGGCATAAAATAATGAAAGGGAATATGATGAAAACAACAAAAAAAGTGTGTGGTTGTTTCCCCCCCCCCATTGCCGTGAGTTAAAGAAAAGAAAAGAGAAAATTTTGTTCATCCTTTTTCATCTTCATTTGGCCGAAAATTCTAAGGAAGGAGGAAGGAGTTCTTGCTTCATGTTTGGTTTGGAAGAGGATTAGGAGGAGGTTTGGCCATACTTGTATCTAGATCAAGGTATGTTTGAGGTTGTGCCATGAGATTCATGCATGTTTTTAGTTGCTAGCTTGAGTTCTAATTAGCCCATGGTTCAAATCTTTGCTATGTCATGGGGATGATATTCGGCCTAGGTAGATTTTGTGTTAATGCCATTGCATGCTAAATATGAAGCTTGTTAATGATGCATGTGATGGTGGATTGATGATTCTTGAATCTTCTTTTTAGCATTTTTGAGTGAGCACATATGTGCATTGGTTGCTAGATGGAGAAGAATCGGCTAGCAAGTTGTGTGCTAAGGCCGAATATAATTTTTGTATATTAATGAGTAATGCATGTGTTAAATTGATGGAAAGGGAGAGGATGCTTTACTAGTGTATATATGTGTGTATTAGCCAAGTTTTGAACTTGAAACAAAAGGGTGTTTAGTCAATACAAGTGACCATACTTGTAGAATGTATTAAGTGTTGAAATCGGCCCCAACATAGACATGCATATTCGGCCATAGGAAGGAGATTGGTGTTGAATGTATTCGGTTAGAGGCAAGCATATTGATGCTTTTGTCTTGGCTTAGAAAATTCGGCCAAGGGGGAAAAATTAGCTAAAATGTTGAGTTTGATTCATGATTTCGTACATATGTGACTTTAATGTCTAATGTATAAATATGGGCTAAGTGCCTTGTGTTCCTCTTTTCGATGCTCAAATGATTAAATCAATTTATTTGTTTAATTAAGCTCAAGAGCAAAGGGGAACTAAATCCAATAAAGGGAAGGAAAAAGTGGGCGAATAGCTATCGGAATCGTTCGACAACACCCGAGGTAAGTTCTTGAGTAAAAGAGCTTAAATTATGATTTGATTAGATCATGTTTTAAGCAAATCAAAATCATGCTCTTTGTGTGTGGCTATTGAGCCGAAATTGCAAGAATGATAAGTATCTTGTGTTCGAGTTTTGCTAACGAAAATGAAATACGAATGTGCCATGATTTATTGTTAAATGTGCATGGTTATTTAAATGATGTCCGGGCTAAGTCCCGAAGGCTTTGTGCTAAGTGACCATATCCGGACTAAGATCCGAACGCATTTGTGCGAGATACTAATTCCGGGCTAAGCCCGAAGGCATTTGTGCGAATTACTAAATCCGGGTTAAGTCCAGAAGGCAATTGTGCGAGTTACTATAACCGGGCTATGTCCCGAAGGCATTTGAACGAGTAGCTATATCCGGTTAAATTCCGAAGGTACGTGATTTGGGAATGAATGATCTTGCTATAAAAATTTCAGTAAATACTCTAGAAACATCCCAACATTGAGGTATGTTTCGTATGTGCTTGAATTTAGTTGAGCCCTTACAAATAAGTATTCGCTCAGTTGATAAACGAGCTACCGGCCTTTGGCTAAGTTGATCTTTTGTGTATGTACATAAGGGTTGGTAATGTGAAGCAAGTATGATATCGAAAATTTGTGCATATGAAATTATCCGTTTAGCTATATGAATGCTATATTTTTGCTGTGCTGGAATTCCTTGCTCAAAACTTACTAAGCATAAATTGCTTACTCCGTTTCTTTGATCCTCTGTTTTATAGATTTTGGTTCTCCAGCTATCGGACTCGGGATTTTGAAGTCGAAGTCGCCCACACTATCAAAGCCCCCCCCTTTTGGTACAATTTTGGTTGAACTTCGAAATGGCATGTATAGGACTACCCGTTTGTTGTGGGTCATGGACCCTTTGGACTTGTATAATTTTGGATAGCCATGCGAAAATGGCTTATATATGTTTGAGTATAATGTTATAATCATTTGGTATGGATATGGTTATTGAGAGGTGTGGATATGCTTGACAAGGATTGGCCATGGGAATGGTTAATCACTATCATAAATTGTGCTATTTATGCAAAAAGGGCTAGTTGAATCATGGAAACTATGAAATAGGTAAAGTCTACCTTAAAGGCAGATGCTGACAGCAGCAGTGATGTAGATTTGGAAAATCACTAAAAATAGTAGGAATGGAATTAAATAGTGAATAAATTATGTAAACGAACCTTGATGAATCTATTTTCATAGGAAAGTAACGAAACAATCATACGGACAGTATGTTAAGAGATATTCAGGTTCTTATGAGACAGGGACAGAACGGTTTCTGGATTTCCTATTCCGACTTTGGAAATTCATTACAAATTAACCAGAGACAATTAGGAGTCAAGCCATATATGTATAGATTCCTCTCTGAGTCTAGTTTCTATAGAAACAAACGGAATCAGTATTGAAGCCCTGTACAGGGAGATATCCAAGTCGTAATGCGTAAAGGTCAGTGTAGTCGATCCCTGTAACATGGGAGATTTTGACTAATAAACTGTACTAATTGGCCCAACCAAAAATTCTAGAAAAAAATATGTAGATGGGCATATGAGTCTAGTTTTAGGGAAAATTTACGGAACTGGATTCCGAGTTTCTGAACTCAAGATATGATTTTTAAAGCGACTAGTACGCAGATTGGCAGTGTCTGGGAAATTTTTTTAAAGTCTGTTAACACCTCGTGTTCGACTCCGGTGACGGTCTCGGGTTCGGGGTGTTACATTTGATTGGTATCAGAGCTATGGTTTAGTCGATTCTAGGACTACCGTAATGCGTTGGGTCTAGCTATACATGCCATTTTATGTGATTATTTGATAGTGTGGTGATTTCTGACATTTGCAAATGTGTTTATTTATAGTAATGGATCCCGATCCCGACGAGCGGTAGCTGATGATCTTGAGAGTGTAGCGCCTACTCCCGCACAAGGGACAGCGCCGGCGGACTCTCAACCTAATGCTAGTAACCCGAATGATGAAGCTAGACAAGCTTTCTATAGCGTGATGAATGATTGGTTCAACCAATACATTCGAACTAATACGGCTGTTCCACAACCTCCATTCCCGACAAATACCACCCTCGCACCTACAATACCTCCGGAAACTGACCAAATAAGGTCAAATAAGCCCCCAGTTGACAGAATCCGAAAACATGGGGCTACTGAATTTAAAGCTACGGAAAGCGATCATGCCGAGCAAGCTGAATTTTGGTTGGACAACACTATCCGGGTACTCGATGAGCTATCTTGTACACCCGATGAATGCCTAAAGTGTACTATCTCCTTGCTACGCGATTCTGCCTACTATTGGTGGAGTACTCTGACTTCTGTTGTGCCCCGAGAGCAAGTAACTTGGGAGTTTTTCCAAACTGAGTTTCGGAAAAAGTATATCAGTCAGAGATTTGTTGATAAAAAACGGAAGGAATTTCTTGAGCTTAAGCAAGGTTCTATGTCAGTTACTAATTACGAGCGAAAATTTGTTAGACTTAGTAGATACGCTCGGGAATGTGTTTCGTCCGAGGCTATCATGTGTAGACGCTTCGAGGATGGGCTGAATGAAGATATAAAAATGTTCGTTGGCATTCTTGAAATACGAGAGTTCGTAGTACTTGTCGAGTGAGCTTGTAAAGCCGAAGAGCTTAGAAAAGAAAAACAAAAAGTTGATGTGGGAACTGGAGAGTTTCGTAAAAGATCTTCGG
The DNA here is from genome assembly GCF_007990345.1 of Gossypium hirsutum. Taxonomy (NCBI): domain Eukaryota; kingdom Viridiplantae; phylum Streptophyta; class Magnoliopsida; order Malvales; family Malvaceae; genus Gossypium; species Gossypium hirsutum. The sequence goes on from NC_053425.1 coordinate 72,857,865, forward strand.
GAAAGTCTCTTCAACAGGCATCGAAGAAATTTGAGATGATGTGGGCGGTCGAGAGGCACTTCGGGCCTTTTTAGACGAGATCGTGATCGACCCCCTGTGGGTACACGAGGCACTTCGGTCGCCAGTGTTGGGAATGAACGTCGAGACAGAACGAAATGTCGATATTGCGGTAAATGGCATTCGGGGAGTTGTAGATTCCCTGACCGCTCCTGTTACAAGTGCGGATCAGTTGACCACTTCATTAAAGATTGCCCGAGGTTGTCTGAACAGAATGTAAATCAGAGTGGGAAACCGGGTGCTACCACTGCTCGAGGTAGACCATCTGGAAATACGGGCAATGCTGGTGGTGGTCAGAGAGGATCTAGAGATGCTACGACCAGATCCGAGGCTCGTGCGCCTGCTAGAGCTTATGCTATACGTGCCCGCGAGGATGTTTCTTCGCCTGATGTTATTACCGGTACTTTTACTCTCTTTGATACTAATGTAATTGCTTTGATTGACCCCGGTTCTACTCATTCTTACATATGTGAAACCTTAGCATCCAATAAGACTTTACCTATTGAGTCTACTGAGTTCGTAATTCGGGTGTCAAATCCCTTGGGTCGTTACGTGCTTGTCGACAAAGTGTGTAAGAAATGTCCCCTAGTAATTCGAGGTTCCTGTTTTCCGGCGGACTTGATGCTTTTGCCGTTTAATGAATTTGATGTTATTCTCGGGTTGGATTGGTTGACCGTGCATGATGCGGTTGTGAATTGCAAAAGCAAGACTATTGAATTGAGGTGCGCAAATAACGAAGTAATCCGAGTTGAGTCTACGGACTTGGATGGGTTGCCAGCTGTAATATCCTCAATGTTGGCCCAGAAATATGTAAGAAAAGGGTGCGAAGCATACCTTGCGTATGTACTTGATGACAAAGAATTAGAAAAGAAACCCGAATCTGTGCCGGTGGTTTGTGAATACCCGGATGTTTTTCCTGAAGAATTATCGGGTTTACCACCTGTTCGGGAGATAGAGTTTGGTATTGAGCTTGTACCTGGGACTACGCCGATTTCGATGGCTCCGTATCATATGGCACCAACCGAGTTAAAAGAGTTGAAAGCTCAGTTGCAAGAATTGACGGATAGAGGTTTTGCTTGACCAAGTTTCTCACCTTGGGGTGCACCAGTATTGTTCGTGAAAAAGAAGGACGGAACCATGAGGTTGTGCATTGACTATCGTCAACTGAATAAAGTGACGATAAAGAACAAATATCCGTTACCGCGTATCGATGATTTGTTCAACCAACTGAAGGGAGCCTCAGTGTTCTCAAAAATAGATTTGAGATCGGGCTATTATCAGTTGCGAATTCGAGATTCAGACATACCCAAAACTGCCTTCAGAACGAGATATGGTCACTACGAATTCTTAGTGATGCCGTTTGGGCTCACTAATGCCCCTGCGGTATTTATGGATTTGATGAATCGGATCTTCAGACCATATTTGGATCGGTTCGTAGTTGTGTTCATTGATGACATCTTGGTCTATTTAAGAGATGAGACCGAACATGCTGAGCACCTGAGACTAGTGTTGCAAATTTTGCGGGATAAGCAGTTATATGCTAAGTTCAGTAAGTGTGAGTTCTGGTTAAGAGAGGTTAGCTTCTTGGGTCACGTGGTATCCGCATCGGGTATTCGAGTTGACCAGAACAAAATTTCAGCCATACTTAACTGGAAACCTCCAAGAAATATTACCGAAGTTCGGAGCTTCCTGGGGCTCGCCGGTTATTACCGACGATTTGTAAAAGGTTTCTCGATGATAGCCACACCAATGACGAAGCTACTTCAAAAGGATGTTAAGTTCGAATGGACGGAGAAATGTCAGAAAAGTTTCGATCAACTGAAAACTTATTTGACTGAAGCTCCAATTTTAGTGCAACCCGAATCAGGCAAAGAGTTTGTCATTTATAGTGACGCATCCCTACTTGGGTTGGGTTGCGTATTGATGCAAGAAGGTCGAGTGGTGGCCTATGCGTCGAGACAATTAAAGCCACATGAGAAAAATTATCCGACCCATGATCTTGAACTAGCTGCCATCGTATTTGCTTTAAAAATATGGCGACATTACTTATTTGGTGAAAAGTGCCATGTATTTTCGGATCACAAAAGTCTCAAATATTTGATGACTCAAAGAGACTTAAATCTGCGACAAAGACGTTGGCTTGAGTTGTTGAAAGATTACGAGCTTGTCATTGATTACCACCCAGGAAAGACTAATGTGGTTGCGGACGCCTTAAGCCGGAAATCATTGTTTGCTTTACGAGCGATGAATGTGCACTTGTCTGTTCTACCCGACAATGTGTTAGTAGCTGAATTAAAAGCCAAACCATTATTGATTCATCAAATTCGTGAAGCCCAGAAAGTTGATGATGAATTGGTTGCAAAACGGGCTGAGTGTGTTCCGAACAAGGAATCGGAGTTTCAAATTGATGATGATGATTGTTTGAGGTTCAGAAGTCGTTTGTGTGTTCCAAGGAATTCGGAACTCATTTCGATGATTCTGAACGAAGCCCATTGTAGCCGAATGTCAATTCACCCGGAGAGTACGAAAATGTACAACGATTTGAAACGTTGGTTTTGGTGGCATGGTATGAAACGAGACATCTCCGACTTTGTTTCGAGATGTTTAATATGTCAACAAGTGAAAGCGGAACATCAAGTGCCTTCAGGATTACTTCAGCCGATCATGATACCCGAGTGGAAATGGGATCGAGTCACAATGGACTTTGTGTCCGGACTGCCATTGTCAGCAAGTAAGAAGGATGCGATTTGGGTTGTTGTTGATAGACTGACTAAGTCGGCTCACTTTATCCCCGTGCGTACGGATTTTTCATTGGATAAACTAGCCGAATTGTATGTTTCTCAGATTGTGAGATTACACGGGGTACCTATTTCTATCGTGTCGGATAGAGATCCGAGATTCACCTCGCGATTTTGGAGGAAATTGCAAGAAGCTTTGGGTACCAAGCTGCATTTTAGCACTGCTTTTCACCCCCAAACCGATGGTCAATCTGAGCGGATAATTCAGATACTTGAGGATATGTTGAGATGTTGCATCCTCGAGTTCAGTAGTTCATGGGAACGATATTTACCTTTGATTGAATTCGCTTACAACAATAGTTTTCAATCAAGTATTAAGATGGCACCTTACGAGGCTTTGTACGGTCGTAAATGCCGTACACCATTGTTTTGGACCGAGCTTGGTGAAAGTAAAATTTTCGGAGTTGATTTGATTAAGGATGCCGAACAGAAAGTAAAGGTAATCCGTGAAAGTCTAAAATCAGCCACAGATCGTCAAAAATCGTATGCGGATTTGAAACGAAAAGACATTGAATATCAGGTGGGAGATAAAGTGTTTCTTAAAGTTTCGCCTTGGAAAAAGGTACTCAGATTTGGCCGTAAGGGCAAGTTGAGCCCGAGATTCATTGGGCCGTACGAAATCTCCGAACGAGTTGGTCCGGTTGCGTATAGATTGATTTTGCCCCCCTGAACTTGAAAAGATTCACGATGTCTTTCATGTTTCGATGCTTCGACGTTATAGATCCGATCCGTCACATGTGATTAATCCCTCAGAAGTTGAAATTCAATCTGACTTGAGTTATGAAGAAGAACCGATTCGTATCCTAGCTCGTGAAGTGAAAGAGTTGCGAAACAAAAGGGTTCCGTTAGTTAAGGTGTTATGGCTCAAACACGGGATCGAGGAAGCTACTTGGGAAACCGAGAGCTCGATGAAAGAACGATACCCAAACCTATTTACCGGTAAGATTTTCGGGGACGAAAACTTCTTAAGTGGGGGAGAGTTGTGACAGCCCAAAATTGACCCTAGTCGGGAAGTGGTTTCGGGACCGCTAAACCGAGTCACCGAAATGTTTGAATGTGATATTTATTGTCTAGAATATGTAATTATGAATGTGTGAAAATTTCAAGCTTCGATTTAGTCGATTGCATGTGAATTTAGTCAATAGGACTTATGTGCGACATTTTTGAAATGTGATAGGTCGAAGCATAAGGACCTATTAGTGCATGAAATAAAAAGGGGGGACTTGCATGTCAAATTCCCCCCCTAATTAGTAGTGGCCGGCCATGACAAGCATGGTAGACCAAGTGTGATGGGCAAGACATGTCATAGACATGTTGTGTTGGTGCATCATGGGTGGAAAAAAATAAAATAAGGAGCATGGGCATAAAATAATAAAAGGGAATATGATGAAAACAAAAAAAAAAAGAGTGTGTGGTTGTTTCCCCCCCCCATTGCCGTGAGTTAAAGAAAAGAAAAGAGAAAATTTTGTTCATCCTTTTTCATCTTCATTTGGCCGAAAATTCTAAGGAAGGAGGAAGGAGTTCTTGCTTCATGTTTGGTTTGGAAGAGGATTAGGAGGAGGTTTGGCCATACTTGTATCTAGATCAAGGTATGTTT